>NW_024583427.1:70322-72215 GCF_018398535.1 Haplochromis burtoni
ACAAGCCATGTTGTGTGGCCTAAAGTTTTCAGCTTTAGTTCTACGTACTGTTCACAGAACGTGATCAGCTGGGAAATAAATCTCCATGGCACATCTGCCTTTTTTGTTTTTCACAGTAGAGGGTATGTGGTGCTTCAGGCTTTTATTAGTCAGCCCTCACTGGTTAAAATAATTATTTTACGCCTGTAGTCCCATGGTCAAAGAGTTATATTCCCGCAGACACACAGGCTTAATAGACGTCTGGCCTCTCTGTTCCTGTGAGAATGTAATTCTTGCTTTTGAAACTGGAGGTTTGTGACGTTGGCATTTAGCCTTTCACAGATAATACACAGCTCAATGCAGCACAGTTTGTGAAACAATTTATTGTAACCAATTTCAACTAAAATCTAACTAACTGTGAAACCAATTTATTCATGGCTATAGACATAAAAGGACATGGAAAACCTTTGCATGCTTTAACATTATATTGCCACAGAGATGCAGAAACAGACATGGCACGATGATCTGCCCCATCATCATTTTTAACTGCCCCCTCTGTCACTTCATCCTGGTGTGGAGGCTGCACTGTGTCTTGCTCTGATCTGTTATTATAACACCAATCAGTTGTCATTCCATCTCTTTTCTATTAGATGTGGCTACAGATATGTTGTTGGATTTGGAGAAGAGTGTGAATGTGGCAGTGGAGACCAATGGAAACATCGGAGAGGATCAGCTGGATAACCACAAACAGACCTCAGAGTCCAACAACAATCTTGCCTGGGTGAGTCCGTCCTCTCGCTTTGTGTCTGTGTTGACTGTGAATCTCTTACAAATGACCGTTCTTTCATACTCCAATGTTGACCATCCTCAGTTTGAGAGCTGGATTTTTCCCGACTCAGTTTGGATCTCCAGCTTTTGGAAAGATTTGCTTTAAATTTCCCTTGTTTGTGCCAGCACCACACACATATTACATGCTTTTCCCTGAGTTAATGTTAAGGACTGATTGCTTTTCTTGCAGGAAATAGAAGATGGTTTGGATGAAGCCTTCTCCAGGTGAGATATTTGATTCTAAAGTCTTAAAATAATCTGAAATTAATCCTAGGTGATTTTCTTTGATCCCTGTTCCCAATAAAACATCCCCAAAACACAAAATCTGCCTCTACCTCTGTACTGTAGTTCCTACTTGTACTGCTTGGCTCTATGTCGCCACTTACTGGTGATTTCAGTGTACTGCAGACCGCAAACCCTCCATTCTCTGACAATATAAAAATATAAATGAAGGGATAATCTCAGTAGAGGTTTGACAGTTGGTGAGAAATGATTTCATAGCTGAACTTTAAACTGTCCAAAAATCTGCTGTGTGTTTGTGTCTCCAGCTGTGCTCTGGATAGCTATGGTTCATTTCCAGGTAAAGTTGAGCAATTGTTATCACAAGCCTTACATAGAGTGGTAGTCCCAGTTACTAACCTGACATCAGTCCATTTCATTCAATCACCTCCAAACCCGAAAACCCAGATTACAGGTCAGAGACGCGAGTCACTCGGGGTAACACAACCTCCTCCGTCTTTTATTTCCTGTCAGATGCCTTTGTTGTCGATGGATTTTGTGTTTGATTCGATGTATTGAATTTCAGTCAAAATGAAAAATGTTATTATCTCAACCCATTTCATCATCACCACAAACATGACTGTGTCTGTCTGATAACCCTCCTCTGTGATGTGTAGTGTGTGTTTTGGCTGAAGCGGTGGGGATGGTGCGACTCCACTCCACACAGCGGGGCTTTTGTCCAGCAGTTCCCGTGTCTGAAAGTGGAGCAGTGGGTCACTTGAACTCATTTACGGATCAACACCGTTTATCCCGCAGTTCAAATGAAGTGAATGTGAAGTAATCCCACTGACCTCTACCCAGACTCTG
>NW_024583427.1:72933-74488 GCF_018398535.1 Haplochromis burtoni
GTTGTTTCTCTTTCCCTCAGACTGGCAGTGTCACGTACTAACCCCCAGGTCCTGGACATTGGGGTGACCCCCCATGATTGGCTCATTGAACCAGACTGGGATGGCACCAATGGAAACACTCCCAACACTGTCAGCCCATTTGAGGATGACTTCTTGGGCTTCTGACCAGAGTCAACGACTAAGAGGGGGAGGGGTGGTGGTGTCTTCCTATGAATTAACCAGATATCAGTGTGTATTTAAGATGAGTTTACTGTACATCTGCAAGGGAATGAAGGGTTGTGAGCTCAGAGATGAAGTTTGCCCTCTCCACCTTGTTGTACTCTTCCCATGAGCAGTTCTTCCTCTTTCTTTGTGGAAACAGCACAGGCCGCTGCCCCTGTGCACCAAAGCAATAACAGCCTTTAATGTTACCCCATCTCCTCCCATATTACACTGCACAGCGTTACTACTAACTTATGTTCTTCTGTCAGCACTTGTTCTCCTTTGTTTACTTTGTTTTCTTGTTTCTCTTGTTTCTCCCTAATCAGTGTTTTTTTTGTTTTTTGTTTTTTGTATGCGTTTAGTTCTAATTTATAGTTGAATAATTATTTTTTTATGAATGAAGTAAGTATATATTCTGACTGATATACAGACAGTAACACCGGGCCTTAATAACAGCAGGACAATCAGCTATTCTCTAAGTGAAATCTGCTTTGGTTGCAAAAAATTACAGTTGTTTAATGTTTATAATCTTGTTGCACTTGTATTTATATGAAATCTCCCAGCGACTCATTTACAACACGCTGTAAGCTTTGCTGTTTCAGTGCAGCAGTGTAACAGTGCTGAATGTAGCCCAGGTATGTTCACAGTCTATTGTGGCCATTTCATTTTGCTGGAAATATTCCAGTGTTGTATAGAAATAAAATGTAATCATGAATATATCATTTTTATAGCCGTGTTTTGGTCTGTATTCATCTAAGTTTAAGATTACACTAGTTAGAATCATCAGAAGAAATGGAAAACATATATAATATTGATATAGCTATCTTTATTTAGTTATTTTTTTTACCAGAACACGTGAGAAAGACATGAATTTGACTTCGAAAGATTTCCACATTGAACATTTCCATATTGTTATTGCTGCAATTCACAGGTTAGACTCTTTATTTTTCTTATGCTGGTTCAGCTCCTCAGCTTAGACACCTTTGGATAGTCCTTTCCCCTTTTTAAGCCCACTGTCTTTCCATTGGCTACTCATCATAAACAAGAGGTTTGAAGAGAAGGTGGGTGGGGCTTCTGTGGTCAAATGCAGACATGGTCATATAAGGAATATCTGCTCTCATTTGAGGAGCTGTCTGAACCTTTTTGTGTTGACTGTCACGTCTATTTGATCCATAGCAAGGTTATTATCGTTAACGAAAACTAACAAAATAACGAAAACTAGAAGTGAAAAAACATTTTCGTTAACGGAAATAAAAAGAAAAACAAAAAAAGAAAAACTAACTAAAACTGTAATGAGTGTTCACAAAACTAACTAAAATTAACTGAATTTATAGCAAAAATGTGTTTAGTTTTC
>NW_024583427.1:75567-78501 GCF_018398535.1 Haplochromis burtoni
CCCTCCCTCGCTGACAGACACATAACGGGTATGGCAGTCCATTCTCCCTGCAGCACGGACTACACTGCCTATGATGCTACATTCTTTAGAGCTATATCTGTAGCATTCTGCCTGTTAGCTTAGCAGAACAACAACAAAAAGGCGCTCTCTCACCCAGGAAACACGCAGAGAGAGAGTCACCCTGTAACCATGGCAACCGTAACGCTGCCGCCTGGAACAACAGAACATAGCTGTCAAACAAAACCCAAACAGTCCTGACCCGCCACAATATGAAACAGGAAAGTACCGTCCTGTAATCAATTTATTTCAACAAAGTGACTGTATTCTAAATACCACCTTTTTAAACGGTAACTGTAACGGAATACAGTTACTCATAATTTGTATCTTAAATACGTAACGGCGGTACATGTATTCCGTTACTCCCAACACAGAACCCATAGGTGGAAATGTGAGTTGTCTGTCTCTGCGTGTTAGCCCTGCGACAGACAGGCGACCTGTTGACCTTTTGTTACACTTAATTATTGCAAACACAGCTAAAACTATAACTGAAACTAATCAAAACTAAACTGAAACTAAGGATTTTCAAAAAAATAAAAACTAAACTAAACTAGCAAACAATTGGTAAAAACGAATTAAAACTGATATAAAATTGAAAATCTGAAGTCAAAACTAAATAAAAATAAAAACTAATGAAATTTGCAAAACTATTAAAACCCTGATCCATAGCCATTTAAACAAAAGATGTGTTTTGTTGTATTAACTAATTACTGTGGAAAGTAAAAATCAAAGTGATTTAGTGGTCATCAAAAGTTTTTTAGAATTTGCATACTGACGATGATTCATCACATTTTGACACACTGCTCTCCCCTGAATAAGCTGCCTTTACAGGTTAAAAGTATCCATACTAGTATTGGTATCAGCAATGCTTGCTCTGTATTTACTTGGTATTGGATTGATACTAAAATCTGGACACAACCATAGAGAAGCCTTTGGAACAGCTACAGAATCATACTATAAGGAAGGACCTCTTGAATGAAAGTGTGAGTCAATGCACGGGCAGCAGGGGGCAGCCCTGTCAAATGAAATCAATCCCACGCAGTACACTTGAGATGACTGCTCTTTGAATTCTTAGCAGCATCTAATGCTAGTCACATCTTCAGCTCTGGACCAAGACAATCATTTGTGCTCTCCACTGCCACACAATGATGTCTAATTCTGTTTAATAAGCCCGCCCTGTTGTCCTCGATTCAAAGTGACAGCGTAGGTCAATAAATGCAACTTTATGAGCTCTGAGAGGGCTTGTCATAAAGAGGAAAGGATGCTTTGTGTCAGATTGATCTATAAACCACAAGCAAGTGGACATGATATCAGGGAGAGAGGACACCGAGACCTGTCTGGCTGCCCCATCACACACACACACGTTCCTTGCCACGTTCTGTATTCGACCCATGTGTGAAGAGGACTCTGGAGGGCTGAAAGTCACGCGGTCTCCCCCCTTTCTCTCTCTAACAGGCTGTGGCTCAGTGAAGCAGGGGCTTTTTTACAATTCGTCCCGACAAGCTTACTTAACCACCTGCATTATTTAACAGTCTTTCCTCAAAGGGAGCTCGAGCTCTCTGTCTCCGCTCTCTGTAAGTTTGATGAAAGCGTGCACAGTGGAGAAAGGAGAAAAAAAAAAAAGCATTTAGACAGCTGTTAGCACATGATTCTCCTTATGCTGCTGAGAATATAGCCCAGAAGAAGCGGATAGTATAGCTTTTATTTTGGAAAGAGACATTTCTCTGTAATAAACTCTCTTTTCCAAAGATGAGTGATTCCTCAATCAGATACAGGGCTTGCAATATCGCTAGCCCGACGTCCCGGAGCTAGCGATTTTTTCAGTCGGGCTACCAAAATCTATCTCTTCCCTGCCCGTCGGGCTATTGTAGGAAAAATATATGTCAATGCTTTTGCATTCTTTCGGAAATGTAGCTGGGTAATTATGTCATTGGCATCGGTGAGCCACTGTCAATATGTGACATATTGAAGTCGCGTTTGAATTTGCGCTTGTTTTTTTGCTTTCACTTTGCAATCGTGCGAACTGTGTATAGAGAGCGACAGCACTGATCTGTGAGTGATGATAATTTGTGCACCAATTCCTCTGACATCGTCTTATTAATCGTTAGCTTACTATGCAAACATGACAAGTGACTCGATTATGGAAAAATCTCAAAGCGACGCAGCCAATCGTCCAAAGCACTTTAAACATGTGATGAGGTTGAAAAGTCTCGCAGCAGCAAGGCCAGAATCGGTGGCGTGGAGCTTATGTGCAACTGAGACCGATTGTGGATAACAAGCATTTGCGTCACTGCTGGAGAAGACCCAAATAAGACAGGTCATCTATTTTAGTGCTGCTGAGCCAAATAAGACAGGTCAGGGTGAAGAAGTGACAGCCAAAGAAAAGCTTACCACAAAACGGAGAAGTTATGACAAATCAGACTATAAGGCAAAAAGAAAGTGCAGCTTTATGGTTTCATGGACAAAAGAATTTCTGTGGCTGCAATATGATGAGCTAAATAACCAGGGCTGCACATAAGTGGTCCGCAGGTGCGCATTCGCTGTCAAAATAAAAAACACGCACAAGGGTTAGGGTTAAATTTAAAAACTGTACTTTTGAGTTAAAATATATATTTATAATTTTAATAAATGACAAATTAAAAAGGCATGAACATTTTTTTTGTATCGAAAAAATATCGAACCGTGACACCAAAGTATCGAACCGAACCGTGAATTTTGTGTATCGTTGCACCCCTAATATATATATATATTTATAATATAAACATATATATATATATATATATACACACATACATATACATACACATACATATATTTATTTTCATTTTCAAGTGAATATTACATTTTATTACATTTTCTGAAGAATACTACACCAGG
>NW_024583427.1:79188-86935 GCF_018398535.1 Haplochromis burtoni
GAAAATCTTCTAAAAGGAAGTACTTATCTAAAATTCAGGTACCTTACCTGTTTTTCCTCCATTGCTCTGCTTTTAAGGTTTCTGGTATAAACCTCAGTGCATTCCTTAAGGGGGAAAAACACAGAACAAATTGCCTGCAAAAAGGTACTTCTTCTCCTCTAAGGTAGAGAGGAAGATAATATATATAAGCACTTTTTTGTTTTGCCTAGAGTGAGATGAAAAGTTTGATATCATATCTTTTAGGTGCGAAGCTACACCAAGTTGGGTATTTTAGCATGCTGAGCTTTGAAAATGAGCTACACAGCTGTAGACTAACTGAACATGAGGACAGAGGAGCTTGTTGGAGGGTTTTTTTGACTGTTCTCTTCCAAAACAAACCAGCAGTGAATATTACATGAATAATAATTCTTTAACCTTGTATTGATTTTACCCTGATTTAACCTCTGTTGCTGTGGAGGTTAAACTTGCTGATTGTTAGAAACAAATGGTTTTATTCACAAGGACAAGGCTGATAGCATTCATATCTGTTAATAGCTAGATACAGTTAAATCCATATGTTTTTGAACAACAATGCCTGCACACCACCACAGTGGATTTTAACTTAAACGTTCAATGTGTGATTCAGATTTTGAAAAATTTAAAAAGTAAACAGACAGACTATATAGGGTGCCATTTGTAAACTGAAACATGCTGAAATTAACAGCAACATCTTTCCACATTTAGCTCAAAACCCTACAAAAAATATTAAATCTAAATAAATTAGCTAACGTGCAAATTTATTGTATGGATCAACAGAAATGCCAAAATACAAGCTTTACGAAAACCTCCGGCGCTAAAGCGTGCCGGTAGTGGTCAGGTTGTTTCTGCTCTCCCCTGACGGTCACTTCTCACCACCATCAGCTGCTTCACTTCTTGCCTACCAGCATGTCCAGAGAGACCTCCAGTAAAGTTCTATTTTGACTTGAAAATAGCAATGAATGAAATTCTTGTTGCACACTAAACATCATTTACTTTCTGAAGGTCTGTACAGCGCATATCCTTTGTCTCTGTTTATGAATATCACTTGCTTAGCTGAGGCCTCTCTATCATCTCATAGCTGTAGGTGTCTAAAGTCATTAAAGCCTAAAATGGTTGTGTTCACAAGATTAAAGATAGTGGACAGGATAAAATCACCATTCAAATCTAATAAAAACAGATCATAAAATGTGCAAACTTTAAAACAAAATAAAGTTTTAAAAAAAGCTGCAATTTTCCAAAAAGATTTCTATTCAGGATTGTTTGAGCACCATGTCTCCCTGTTACCCTAACCCCAGCTTCATACCGAGCATGCACCGAGCACCATTGATCTCGTCCTCTCATTCTCTGAAAGAAAGCAATTAAGAGTATTTCCCTAAATGTCAGTTTGTTTAACTGTCATGCTGCTCGCCATGGCCTTTTCCCTTTTTCAATCACACACGCTGATGGAAACATGCAAGTGCAAACATGCTGCAAGAGGGACTAGACTGGACGATGGTCATAAGCATGTTGAATACAAGTTGCTAGTTTATACTCAACAGTAAAATCTCACGGGTAAACAGACTTTGCAGCGGTCAACGAGGGTATACGGTGGTTATGTCATACGCACGCACACAAATAACTTCACAGAGTGTGTGCTCAGTGAATAGCTGAGACAAGCACTGCAGTAAAGCTGGCAAAACATCGAGTAAACATTTACACAAACTAATCCATAGCTTTGGAGAAAATTAATCTACAGTGGCTGCAATTGATTCGCATTTTAATTCGCATATCTGGTAAATTTCATCCATGAGGGGACCTGCTTGCTCTAGTCCACGGGTTAGAAACTGATTTTACTTTTACAATAATTGATTACACAGCGGTGAAGAGTAGACTTTATCAAAGTAGATGTCTTTCTGAAAGTGCTGTAACTAAGTTTAAGAATATAATCCACCCACTGTTATCATCTCCAATGCCCTGTACCAACACAGAGCAGAGCAGCTATCTGAACGCTACCCCAACAGAGGTCGATTATCTTGTTAATAATTTCACCTCCTCACTACGTACGACTCTGGATACTGTAGCTCCTGTGAAAACTAAGGCTCTCATAATCAGAAGTACCTGACTCCGTGGTATAATTCTCAAACACGTACCCTAAAGCAGATGACTCGTAATCTGGAGAGGAAATGGCGTGTCACAAATTAGAGGATCATCATTTAGCCTGGAGAAATAGTTTGCTGCTTTATAAGAAAGCCCTCCGCAAAGCCAGAACATCTTACTATTCATCACTGATTGAAGAAAATAAGAACAACCCCAGGTTTCTCTTCAGCACTGTAGCCAGGCTGACAAAAGTCAGAGCTCTTTTGAGCCAACCATCCCTTTAACGTTAACTAGTAATGACTTCATGAACTTCTTCACAAATAAAATTTTTATCATTAGAGAAAAAATTACCAATAATCATCCCACAGATGTAATATTATCTACAGCTACTCTTAGTACCATTGATGTTAAGTTAGACTCTTTTTCTCCAATTGATCTTTCCTGTGTTTTAGACCCCATTCCTACAAAACTGCTCAAAGAAGTCCTGCCATTAATTAATTCTTCGATCTTAAATATGATCAACCTATCTCTAATGATCGGCTATGTACCACAGGCCTTCAAGCTGGCTGTAGTTAAACCTTTACTCAAAAAGCCATCTCTAGACCCAGCAGTCTTAGCTAATTATAGGCCAATCTCCAACCTTCCTTTCATATCAAAAATCCTTGAAAGAGTAGTTGTCAAACAGCTAACAGATCATCTGCAGAGGAATGGTTTATTTGAAGAGTTTCAGTCAGGTTTCAGAGCTCAGCACAGCACAGAAACAGCTTTAGTGAAGGTTACAAATGATCTTCTTATGGCCTCTGACAGTGGACTCATCTCTGTGCTTGTCCTGCTAGACCTTAGTGCAGCATTCGATACTGTCGACCATAATATCCTATTAGAGCGATTAGAACATGCTGTAGGTATTACAGGTACTGCGCTGCAGTGGTTTGTATCATATCTATCTAATAGACTCCAGTTTGTGCATGTAAATGGAGAGTCCTCTTCACACACTGAGGTTAATTATGGAGTTCCACAGGGTTCAGTGCTAGGACCAATTCTGTTTACATTATACATGCTTCCCTTAGGCAGTATCATTAGAAGACATAGCATACATTTTCACTGCTATGCATGATGACACCCAGCTCTATCTGTCCATGAAGCCAGATACACACACCAATTAGTTAAACTGCAGGAATGTCTTAAAGACATAAAGACCTGGATGGCCGCTAACTTTCTGCTTCTTAATTCAGATAAACTGAGGTTATTGTACTCGGCCCTGAAAATCTTAGAAATATGGTATCTAACCAGATTCTTACTCTGGATGGCATTACCTTGGCCTCCAGTAACGCGTGAGGAACCTTGGAGTCATTTTTGACCAGGACATGTCCTTCAACGCACATATTAAACAAATATGTAAGACTGCTTTCTTCCATTTGTCGCAACATCTCTAAAATTAGAAATATCCTGTCTCAGAGTGACGCTGAAAAACTAGTTCATGCATTTATTACTTCCAGGCTGGACTACTGTAATTCATTATTATCAGGATGTCCAAAAAACTCGCTGAAAAGCCTTCAGACTAATCCAAAATGCTGCAGCAAGAGTCCTGACAGGGACTAGAAAGAGAGAGCATATTTCTCCTGTTTTGGCTTCCCTTCATTGGCTTCCTGTTAAATCCAGAATTGAATTCAAAATCCTGCTCCTCACATACAAGGTCTTAAATAATCAGGCCCCATCTTATCTTAATGACCTTGTAGTACCATATCACCCTATTAGAGCACTTCGCTCTCGCTCTGCAGGCCTACTTGTTGTTCCTAGAGTATTTAAAAGTAGAATGGGAGGGAGAGCCTTCAGTTTTCAGGCCCCTCTTCTGTGGAACCAGCTTCCAGTTTGGATTCGGGAGACAGACACTATCTCTACTTTTAAGATTAGGCTTAAAACTTTCCTTTTTGCTAAAGCATATAGTTAGGGCTGGACCAGGTGACCCTGAATCCTCCCTTAGTTATGCTGCAATAGATGTAGGCTGCCGGGGGATTCCCATGATGCATTGAGTTTTTCCTTTCCAGTCACCTTTCTCACTCACTATGTATTAATAGACCTCTCTGCATTGAATCATATCTGTTATTAACCTCTGTCTCTCTTCCACAGCATGTCTTTATCCTGTCTTCCTTCTCTCACCCCAACCGGTCGCAGCAGATGGCCGCCCCTCCCTGAGCCTGGTTCTGCCGGAGGTTTCTTCCTGTTAAAAGGGAGTTTTTCCTTCCCACTGTCGCCAAAGTGCTTGCTCATAGGGGGTCATATGATTGTTGGGTTTTTCTCTGTATCTATGAAGCGCCTTGAGGCGACTTTTGTTGTGATTTGGCGCTATATAAATAAAATTGAATTGAATTGAATTGAATTGAATTTGAATTTCACCTCCTTTTTCCCTCTGTCAGTCGACTTCAGTGGCTGCAAAGGGAAGCAGCAGTGAGAGGGTGGGGGTGCCACAGATAAAGAATGAATGTGTGTCCCTCTTCGCGTCCTTGTCTTCATCTTTGACATCCGTGGCACATCAGACAGACACCATCCAAGCTTCAACCATCCAAGGCAGGCACCGACCGCATCATTAGGCTCCATCGGCCTCCTCTGACAATCTTTGCAGTCGTCATCTGCCACCGCTGTTTACCCCATTCATTATAAAGCAAATATCGCCATTTTATTTGACACAGCAACCATTAGCAGCTGTGTGTGTGTGTGTGTGTGTGTGTGTGTGTGTGTGTATGTATATGTGTGTGTGAACACCTGCAGTCGTGTGCAACTCTCTGGAGCCTCAGTCTAATTTATGTTTCGAGTTCCACATGATGCCCTGGATAGTTGGGAGTGAGTGAGTGTGTATGTGTATGTGTGTGTGCAAGTGTGTGAGTGTTCCTGGGTTGTTATATTGATGCATGGCGACTGAAGATCCAGCCCAGTAAACCAGCCTTGAGTTTGAAGGCCGGGGCCGCATCCATTGCAATCTAACCTTGTCACACCCCATATGCTGGAGGCCAACTTTGGCCACCCACACCCTTCATTAGCATTCAGAGCGATAACATCTGCTTTTCCAAAAGCTCTGATATATTGGGCCGATACGGATCTTTCATTAAGATCACATCAAGGCTGGAATGAAGCGTCACCTGCCTGCTGTTTAATGGATATGATACAGTTTGATCATTAAGATACTGATTATTTTAACTCAGGGTCCATTTGTGGAACTCTTCACGCATCTTAAGGAAATAAAGTAGTGTGTTGGGTGAAGCTCTCTACAGTTTAAAGTGGACCAATATCATTCTTATTTATTGTATTGCCTGGCCTCGGTGCAGCCTCCTTTTGAAACAAGCTCTTTTAGAATGTTCCCTCTCAGGCTAGACACCCTTTCAAACAACTTTTGTCTGATTGGCTGCCCCTCATAACCAACAGGTTTTAAATCAGAGTGACTAAATAGAGATGTCTACTCTCACTGACATCATTTAGAGTAAAAACAGTAAAACATCATCTGAAGTCCTCAATAGTTTTTATCCAGGAGACCCATCTACTCAGAAACGACTTGGTGAAAGTACAAAGGAGATGGCCAGGCAATGTATTAGCGTCCTGTTTCCCCTCTCATTCTAGAGGGGTTATGGTGTTAATTCATAACTCAGTGCCCTTTCAGGTAAATAACACTATTTATGACAGAGCGGGTAGATTGTTGGTGGTCCAGGGCACCTTTTTGAAAGAAAATATAAATTTGGTTAATGTCTACGGCCCCAATGATGATAACTTATTGTTTTTTGAGAATTTGTTTTTGTTATTGGCCACCCTTCCTGGTAAAATAATATTGGCAGGTGACTTTAATTGTGCCTTAGACCCGAAGATTGATCGCTCGTCAGGGACAGATACCTCGCATTCTCAAACAAGAAAGAAACTACTTCAATATATAAAAGATTTGAATCTCTGTGGAGGAGTCAGAATCCTACCAAAAGGGAGTACTCATGCTACTTACTCTTCAACATTTAAAACCCACATTCGAATAGATTTTTTTATCTCCTCATCTTTGTTACCTAGTGTAACTGACTGTATTTACAATAGTATTGTTCTGTCAGATCATGCCCCAGTCTCGCTATTTTATAATGTGGTACAAGTGAACAGACACTCTTTTAACTGGCGCTCACATCCTAAATGGTTATAAGATTCTGACTTTATAAAATTTATAGGAGAACACATCGATCTCTACTTCTCAATAAATAAAAATCAAACCAATGCAACCACCAGATGGGAAGCATTTAAAGCATATATTAGAGGACAAATGATAAGCTTCACCAGTTCTAAATTTAATAAATTCAGACAGACAACGAATGAATTGGACTCTAAAATTGGAGAACTAGAAAGAGAGGTTATTAAAGACGATTAATTAGATTGAAACAAACTTTTTATGATCAGGGTGAAAAGCCGGGTAAATTGCTGGCCTGGCAGATTAAGAAGCTTGAATCTGATGGAGCTTAATGGCTAAAAACACAAAGCTGGGTTTGTACAGCCAATTTTATGGAATCCATCTATTCTGGAAAAATATTACCATCCAGATTGAGAAAAACGGTACAGATGTCCTGGGTTCCCATCTAAAACTTTCTGATGTGAAGAAATCGGATGAAGGCATCTATGTTTATGACACCGCCACCTTTCCTGATGGATCCAAAAAGGTTAAAACGCAGCTAATAATCACAGATGACAATTATGAACGAACGTGGAAAATTACTTACGGACCCCACAGAAATTAATGATTCTTTTGTCTCATATTATATATAATATAATTCAGATGGCTTACTTGACTCTGAACGCATAAATAGTTTCCTTGATGGCCTGACTATCCCTTGTATTTCTGAAGATACAAAAATTGCTTTGGAGAAGGATTTGGATCTGAATGATGTCTCTAATGCATGAAAGGAGGTAAAACAGCTGGCCCAGATGGGCTCCCGATAGATATTTATAAACTATTTAAAGAGAAAATAATAGGCCCATTGTTGGATGTCTATTGTGAATCCTTTTAAAACAGGGAGTCTCCCTGCTTTATTACGAAATGCTCTGATCACTCTTATTCTAAAGCCAGGCAAAGAGGCCACTGAACGAGGTTCATACAGACCCATCTCACTTTTAAATTCCGATGCAAAGATTATAGCAAACGTTTTAGGGATGAGACTAGAGAGGGTACTGCCTGCCATTATACATACGGACCAAAATGGTTTTGTGCAAAACCAACAGGGGTTTCACAATGTGAGGAGAGTTCTTAATACAATTGATGCCTGTGAAGAGTTCCCTGATGATACAATCTTATCTCTCCATTCAGAAAAAGCATTTGACTGAGTGGAATGGCCCTATATGCTCGAGGTGCTGTGGATTTGGTGAACATTTTTGTAGATGGGTCAAAATAATACTTGTTGATACTACTGCAATGATATCTACTAATAACTTCATCTCTCACTGTTATATTCTCTCTTATAACTTAACTGGTAAGTAACGACGCCTTCTTTAGTTGTAGTAATTGACTTTTTAATAACCAGTCTAAGGAAAGGCGCAGGCATATCAATGCGCACATACACCACACTTTGTGTTCTCTACTTTGTAACAGAAAGTAGTACCACAAACTATAAACTGATTTTACTAAATACATAACAGTTCCTCC
>NW_024583428.1:0-11449 GCF_018398535.1 Haplochromis burtoni
AAAAAAAAAGAAAAGATTGTTTCGCTTTTATCTTGAATTTTGGCAAGAGCTGGTTCAAAACCTACTGGTTTCAGCTAACTCACTGAAATTTGATTGCTAATGGATCCAAGAAATTTCTGTAGAAATCATTTTAGGTTACTTGTAGGATGATGAACTTGTGCATCTCCTTGTACAAAACAGAAAAGAACAGAGGAAGGAAGATAATAGTAAAAAGTGAAAGCCAGGCAAGAACAGAGTGCACCAGAAAAAACATGAAAGAGTTGAATGTCAGACATAAACAATCAAAAGTGGAAAAAACCCAGTAAAAAGAAAAGGGGAAAGGCTCGGGTGTAGAATGGCAGAAAGAAGAATGATCAGCGATATGGGGTTAGCTACAGTGACACAGATTGAAAATGCAATAGAGAGAAGAATGGATAGAGAAGGTAGTAAATGAGAGATGAAATAGCAGAAAATACAGTGAAAGCAATCATGGGCAGGCTAGAGTCTGCCTGCTCTCTTGTTTCTTTAGGCTGAGATATCTCAATATTGACACAGCTACGTGTACACAGAACAGTCTCCTTGGATGGAGTCAGGAAGATATACCGCAGCTTGCATCCACACTTTAAAGCTCGAACACCTCATTGATGTTTTTATCCCTCCAAGGATCGACATCAGGACAAAGCCTGAAGTCTCACTCTTCTTCAAACCGAATATTAAAACTCTTTCTTATGTGGCCTGAATATGAAAATCAGATCAGATACCTGGCCTCTACCTCACCTCCTTAGAAGCAACTAGCAACAACTCTGTCCTTTCTATTAAGATCTAATTTTCCACCTCATCTGCAATGTTAAAGATTGAGCATATGTCTAAAGGAGAGATTCTAATATATATAGTAAAGTTCACCTTTGATGTATTTGGAAGTAAGAGTTTTGTTTAACTGTTACAGTTTTACTCAATATATTAATGTAAGTTGTATTCAGTGAATTATGCTACAGTATTTAAAGTGTATTTGAAGCAATTTGTTTTGAATAATTTTGGCAAAAGGGATGTAATGTGTAGTATAATCATGGTACATAAAAAAGTGGTAAGGAAGGTTATTAAGAACTTTGTACATAATGGGGGATAATCGTACATCATGAAGATTAAAATAATCTGGAAACTATAAATACACTGATACACAGCCAAATGCTTGTTGAATTGTTTCTACCAGCAATTGATTTTCTTTTACTCTCTGCTCTCCTCACCTCTCCTCATTTCTCCCCTTTGACTGGTCAAAGCATCACCTCTAATCCAATGGCTTCATTAAATGATAAAGAATGGCTTTAATGAGCTCCCTTGTCCATTCAGAGAAAGAAATAAAGAAAGAAAGACAGACAGAAAGAAAAGAGAAGGGAAGAGAAGGTACGAAGGAATGTGGCTGTTTTTAAAAACTTGACCAATAATAACTTTAAGGAGCAAAAAGTTTAGTGTCTTATTAAATCTTAGCTGGACAACTGTTCCTCACAAAAGCCTGCATGCACGACATGACGTCAGTCCACGCTTCATGACACTCCAGCCAGACCATTAAATACCTCAATAGTCTGGATCCGAAGTGATAACACCTTCATTAATACAAATCCAGTTCTCTTTGTCAATACTAATTAGCAAAGTTTGACAGAATTGTTACAGGACAAAGAGCCACAAACTTGAGTAAGGCAAAGTATTTCTGTGCTTCAAAGTTTGTTGTGTTGGGTGTGTTATTTACAAATCAGTTTAAACTCAGAGATGCTTTGAAGTCAAAATCAAATTCACAGTTTTTCTAATACATAAAAAATTGACTTGAAGCCTTAAATTCTCCTTCAGATCGCAGTCATGCATGTGAAGTGTGAGCCGTTAAAGTTTTCTTTAAATAGGTCTGAGAAAGACAGATTGTAAGTTTAAGGTGTAAAATAAATATCGCACATGGGTTCTGACTTGGCCGTGGGTTCTAAGCAAACACAATCAACTGTGCGGACCATGTTCTTCTGTATTTGTATTTGAAATTCATTGATGCTTGTGCAGTAAGTATGTTTAATGTGTATACCAGTAGAGTAATCAGTCCAGCAGTATTTGTATTTGTAAAGAAAACCTCTCATCTCCTCCTGGACTTCTCACCATTGCCATACCCTTGAGTATGTTATGGTCTGCTTGAGTCCCTGTGATGTAAATTTCATCATCACAGGGTGGGTGAGAGGCTAGTATTTGGTCCTTAAAAAAGAACTACTGTGGTGTCTTCAGCAGTGTACATCTGTAAGCAAATGTAATCCCAGCATTGGAGATTCATGCAGCAGGACCTCTGAGACAGTCTATCTTGTGAAAATGAACAGAATTAGGAGCTCCGCTTAGTCGGGGGCATCGTTCTTTGACAGGATCACATATGTTTGCATCCATCCAACCATCAATTTTCTTAACTGCTTATCTAATTTAGAGTCCCAGCAGAAGCTGGAGCCTGTTTTTGTTGACATGGGGCAAGAGGTGGGGTACACCCTGGACAGGTCACCAGAGCAGTCCTAATCACTGCAAGTCACTGAAAACAATGATCCATTTAACAATTTGATAACACTTACATTAGGAAAACTTTGCTCACATAATCAAGCGTGAACTTGATGCACTAAATTTCCCACACCAACCCTCATTCCCATGTGAAAAAAGAAAAACGCTCCCTCCTCCTAGCCATACCTCTACCTCATTCCTCCCCTTTTGTCTTCCTTGCTGGGGAGTGATGCAAAGGTCTTAAAAGATCAGGGCAGGATATAAAAGAAGAAACGTTGCTCATTAATTAAAGCTACCCAAATCGGATTGAATAATAATGGACAGTGAATACAGAGGGCCGCTTGATTCACCGGATGACAGAGCAGCTGGCCTGAGGTAACTCCCGTGGCCGCCATGTTTGCGTGCAAACTTCCACTTAGTGTTGATGTTCACAGCAGTGTAAACGCACAGGCTAAGGCATGCCTCAGTGTGTGTACAGTCGTCGGGTTAGCGTTATTGTGTGTTAGATTGTGTGTATGGCGGAGTTCATATTTTATTGACGTAAACTCCTTAGAGGGCGGCTAAAGCTGGCACTGTGTGTGCCTACAGAGAGCTGTGTGTTTTGGCTGAGGGGAACTGTAGCAATCACACACAGATAAAAACATCACAATACAGAGAGCAAGGATACCTCAACGCAGTAACTGAGGGGGGTAAGAGAGCATGGAAGCTGTGGTGAGGGTGCACCAACACACATGCACACACACGTAGACACACCAAATCTGGCTCTGCAGACTTATGTGCGGATACAATTTTACAGGCTCTTGTTATAAAAAGATGGGCGTTTGCATTAAGTACACACACACAAAAGAACAAAGATGCAAACACACATGTAGTTACCCATAGGGAAGAGCGTCTTTTCTTCAAAGAGATGCAAGCACACAGTCAGTTTTTATGTAGCATGGACACAATAAAAAACTTTCACACTCATACATTCTGCATGAGGTTTATCTGACTTTAATAAATCCTCGATCGCATGCATGGGAAGTTACATAAATCTCTCTTCTCCTCTCCTTACTGCACTGCATGCTGGGAATGTGAGTGAGTGCATGAAGGTTGTTGGTGAGTGTGTGGAGCTGATGACTTGGGACATCTGGACTGCATGTTTTTTCTGACTTTCATTCTTTACACCTGCTTCTTGATGAACTGTAAATTGTAATCAGAGTGGTACTTATTAGCAGAGATGGGCAGTAACGCGTTACTGTAATCTGATTACTTTTTTCAAGTAACGAGTAAAGTAAGGGATTACTATTGCAAAAACGGTAATTAGATTACCGTTACTTTCCCGTAGGAACGCTGCGTTACTGCGTTACTAAAACTGTGATTTTTTTGCGAGAATGTCTCATGACAATGACGTTAGCAAGTGCGACATTGTTTGATTCCATAAAAAGTGACAAAAACATTAGTGTCCGTTGTGCGTGGGAAGAAAACTTCTTTTTACAGCGAAAAAAACCCCCTAAACTTCCGAGCAAGCACCGAGTGCGCTACGACGTAATGGGAAATTCACAGAGAAACTCACGGATTCTTCCACTGACCGCAGCACACCTGCACCAGGGTAAACCTCCGCCTACCCTACTCCTGCTTTACAGGTGAAAATAGAGCAAAAGGACCGCTAGTCTTTGATGTTATTTCTTTTCTGCTGTGTTTTACTTGCATCTATTTGAAAGACTGAGTGTAAACACAAAAAATATTTTATTTTATGTGCTGGAATGTGCAGAAAATAGGTTTAAATGTTAAACTAATTTATTCAAGTCAGAGAATGTTGCATATAATAAAATTTTTTGCTTGATGCGTAAAGTTAAAAGATTAAAACTGATAAAACAAGTTTTAAAAAGAGACTTTTCCATTTGATTACATTTTGTATGATGGATTATGCAGAAAAAGTAGAATTGGGCTGAAAACTCTATCGCTTTATCACCTATTCAGATTGTAAATCGTGTTTTTAAAAAGTAACTAAGTAACTAAGTAATTAATTACTTTTGAAAATAAGTAATCAGTAAAGTAACGGGATTACTTTTTGGGGAAGTAATCAGTAATTAGTTACTGATTACCTTTTTCAAGTAACTTGACCAACACTGCTTATTAGTGTCCCTTCTACTCAGCTGAGCACTCAAGCATACTGTCCTGCAAGTGTCATTTACCCAATCACATATTCACACACACATTCGTGACCGTGAAAACATTTCAATAAGGAGAGGCCATTTGGTAGACCTGAACATGATTTATTCAGATACAGAATTCAATTAAGTTATTTGGCTATTAGGCTTACGTGACCCATCATAGCAGAACAGGATCCTAGCAGGAGTTAGAACAGTATCCTCTGGAGCCTAGACATTGGTGTTGATGATGCTGACAGTGATGAGCACTGAAATTTAAATCGTGCAGAATAGAGGCTGATTGGCTCCCAGAAGGCAGGCAAGAAAATGATTGGACTAGAGTAATGAAGTAATGAAGTATTTATATAGAGTTTGAAAGCATGGAAAAGAGGGAGTGAATAGACTAAAAGCCAGGAAAGCAGCCAGATGATTTCAGGTCTGCCTTATTGAACTGGGGGTGTCTTTCATAGTTAAATACAAAAATACAACACTATTTATGCAAGCTAGAGTAGTATGACATGTTTTGAATTTGGTGTTCAAATTGGGGGGGGCGGCTTACTGAGCTTAAGCCCGAGTCATTTTATGAGAAGCCCGGAGTTGTTTGGAGTGCAATTTGTTTCATAGTTAGATGCCTGACTGACAACTGTATAAAACAAAAACTACACACAATATTCGAAGCACATAGCATACAGTCGTAAATCCCCCCTAATTTTGGTATGATCCGAGCTCAGGCCACTGAGCACAGCACTTACACATGTGAGCGAGGGGGGAGAAGCTGCTGCCTGCGAGTTTGCTGTAGGAGAAGCGGAGCCAGGCAGACAGAGGAGAGCTTAAGTTTGACCAGGTACCAAAGCAAATCATTGGTACTGTACAAATAATGTAAACATGACAGTGTATCGCAAAAGATTGATATCAAACTGATCACTTGACCCATATTACGTTACTTGCTCTTGGAGTGAATCAACAAATGGCGAAATGAAAAAACAAACAACAATGCTGTTTTTTTTTAGACAGTCTTAGCTTACATATGTGTTTATTTCATATTTTCAGTTGTTACCCTCCATGGCTAAACAAAGCCCTCTAAATCGGTTTCAGTAATGTACTGATATACAACAATGGACATAAGGAGCTTCTTTCAAGGAAAAAACTCAGGGAGATGTTATTTTATATATTATGCTTTATATGTTGTTCAGTATATTTCTATGCAAAACAAGAGGAATTTCAACACACAGCAGTATATTCACAGTTGAATATTTACATACACTTTAGGGAAAAAACATAAAAACATTTTTTTTTCGGTTAAACATCAATTTAGAGTAAACTTGTTTTGTTTTAGATAAATAAATATTGAAATATCTTTTGAATTAGTTAAATGTCAGAATAAAGAGAGACAGAGCTGTCTATTTTTTATCACTTTCATCAAATTTAGGAGTACATATACACTAAGTTTATTGTTAATTAATAAGAAAACGACGATTCCATTCTGATAGGTTAGTAGAGTCCATGTGAGTAAATTGGTGGCACACCTGTGGATGCATATAAGGCAAAACACAGAGCCTGTTTCTTTGACATGGGAAAATCATGAGATATCAATCAAAACACCAGGAAAAGAATTGTGGAGCTCCATAAGTGTGGCTCAGTTTTGAATACAATTTGGGTGCAATTTGCAATTAAGAAATACAGAGTTTCTCTCTTTACTCTTAAATTTAACAAATATGTTTTTTATATTTATCAATCTAAAAAAAATAAACATTTAGTCTGTTTTAATGTTATAATTAAAAAAGTGTATCTGTTTTTATCTGAAGAGTGTGTAAATATCTGGTTTCAACTGTATATTTGATGATGTTGACATTTAGGTTCCCTGATATCCACCATCATTGCAGAAAATGGTCTCACATTATAGACAGTATATACATGTAAATGTCTCTTAAAGGAGTTTGATGGCTGCCAGGCAAGACAGATTTTATGTCAGTTAAGCATACAATAATAGTTTAGTTATTGCAGCAATATTATCCATTGGTTTATTTAGCTAACTGGCCCATGCCTTTTTCTTTTTTTTTTTTTTTTTGCTCTGACTTCTGGAGTCATTGAAGACTAAGTACAAGAGACAAGACAATCTAGCTTGATCATCATTGGTTGTACACAAAACACAGATTATAACATTTTACCAAGTGAACACACGAAATAACTCGAAATAACTGCTGCTGATTGTCTGGGGTTAATCGACTTCCTGCACAATTTTAAAACAAATTCTGAATTCTTTATAAGCATTTGTATGAGCTTTATCTTATACTGTAGACTGCTTGATTTCTGAAACCTTAACTCTGAGCTGCACAAGGGAAGAGACTATAATCGACAACTTGTTTTTTATCTGGGACATTATTGATCTGTCCAAACTCCAGGAGTTGCATGGGAGAATTTTTTTCTGTTGACCAGGAAAAAGCATTTGATAGAGTGATCATTGTTCAGAACATTTGAAGACTTTGTTTTGGAAAAGCTTTTATTTCTTGGATTAATTTGTTGTATTCACGTGCCACTGTTTGGCTAAAGGTGGGGGAGGACTTAGCTGACCGGTTCCTGTTCAGAGAGGTTGCCCTCTATCTGGGATGCTGTATGCTTTGGCCATTAAACCCCTCCTAAACCAGCTCAGTCAAGGTCTCATAGGATTGACCTTTGCAGGAGAAGTACAAAGCAAAGTAAGCTTGTCAGCTCGTGAGAACAACCAATATACCAACTACCTTTAACGAAATGGAGAAGGGATGAAATGTGTCTTGCTCGGAATTTATGATTATCATTTCAAGAGAAAAAATATATATTTTGGAACGCATTATTTATTGTGTTTTTATGTTCATACAGCAGTCTGATGTTTTTGCTACAGGAGTATTTTTCCTTCAGTATAGGGCTTTGGAGTTTTCGGGGTCTACGAATCAAAACAAACACACTGTGTTGGAACGAAGACTACAAGAAAGATGCTTAAAAGCAGCTCAAAAGAGAATGAACTGTATAGAGACCGATTGCGTCCAGAGGCGAAGCAGCGGTACTTGCAGAAAATAGCGTGCATTGGAAATGTGGACCCGTATGAAATAGGGCCGTGGAGTAGAAACCCTGAAGACCAACCGCTATTGATGTAGCCTGACATATTTTATGATAAAGTAGATAAAACACATTTACGTCGGCCATGGCTCATAGTTCTTGTCTTTAAATGAACTTTGTCTGTGTGTGTTTCAGATCCTGCACTCTCAAAGACTGAATGAACCAGCATTGCAGCCATGGGTCACTGTGAGCATCACAGGGAAGGTTGAAGCCGCCCACCGCACCTGTATGGCCAGAGTCGCGGAGACCTGCACCCATGTACCTGCTCTTCTGTTTATTGTAGGAGCAACAGTGTTGATCCGTGGCACAAGGACTGTTACAGATGAACCTGTATACTGGGTTTTGCTGGGTAATATGACCAAGATACAGCCAGAGGTTGGCCATAAGATAGACTTCTCCTCTTCAGCTGCCCAAAAAAAGGCTCTCGATCAAAACATAAACAGACCATCTGTAGTGACAGGTAAAAGGAGCCGTCCTCAAAACAGAAAAATCCCACCTGCTACTGTGGAGGAGTTGTCACTGCTATTGGATACTTTGCTGGAACACAGTAAAGCTGTGGGTTGTGGGAATGACCCATAATGTTTTATCTAGGGGTCTAGATTTATGCCTGTAGTGCACTGCCGTGTAAATAATTTGCATTTACTGAATATGTACTGACTGAGTCCCGCTGTTCAAAAGTTGAATAAAGAAACAAACTAATTTTTGCCTCTTTTTTTTTTATTAAAACCACCTTATAGAACATCACATCAGTTACAATGTAGAATCCATGTCATTTATAGTTTACAAATGACAAAATGTTTACACAAAATCATGAGTGTTTACATGATATCACCCACTACTAACATTACTTTATTTACTGTATCTTTTGAAAAAATACAGCAATTTTAACAGCACAAGACTTAAGAATATTTAACAGGAGCAGGTTTCATTTTTCCCTGGTTTTATTATCACACTGTTCACCAAACGCAGCAAACCTTCACCATCTTATCCAGGAGGGTCACCTCTTCACCCTCACATGGAAGAAGTAATCTGATTGGCATGGTGGTATGTTTGAAGCAGGTCCCTTGTGTAGCGCTGGAACCCAGTCATGATGTTTCATCCATTTCATGGCTGGTTTGCTGCAATAATGCCAAATAATTAGCAACTCTATAAATAGAAGGTAGTTCTGCAAAATCACTCAGTAGGATGTTTGTTCTAATTTGCTATGAGCTCAGAGCGCATAGAAAATAAAACTAATAGGCTATAAAGAGTGATATGAACATATTTAGAACTTACCGGAATGAAAATGTCTGGAGCACCAACAGATATTTGGAGATGGAAGAGAACTGCACGTCAGCTCGTCTCACAGCTGCTATCCAGGCTAGACGCCTTCGTTTGGTAACATCCGATACACGAGCTGCCTCATGTTGCTTCCAGGTTGGGAAAGAATGAAAAGATAAACCATTTTCAAGCTTATTCTCTTGCCGGTCGTGTGATCGAACATTGCAGCCGACCACACAGCAAATACGAACCATGGCTGTTGTGTGTGTTTTTAACTTTTGAATTGTCTTCTCAGTCTGTTTCCCCAGTCATGTCTCGGTCTGTCTGGTCCCTTTGTACTTTATTTATGTAGTCAGTCGTGTCTCTTGTTAATTCTCCCTTTGTCTTTGTCAAGTCTGTGGTCGTGTCCAAATTCATGGGCTGCATCCTCCTGAGGCCGCATTTGTAGACCAATTACGTCACAGCGACGCGCCGAAGGCTGTCCAAATTCGTAGACTCCTCCGAATGCAGCCGACATCCTCCTTTTCCCCGAATTTGAAGGATGGGTCGGGTGTGTCCTTCGTGGCCCACCATATCCCAGAATTCATAGCGCGGCCCAGCCAAACTCCAGTTTCCAACAATGGCGGCCGCTACTAAGTTTTAAAATTACTCATACTAATCTTTCTGGGTCACAAAATAAACTTTTAACATATTTTCAGGCGAGAAAGTAGCTGTGTAAACATCAAATATCTGCTCGGTTTATCAAGATATCGCATATTTGCAAAAGTGCTTCGACGTTTTCGGAGACGTCTGCTACCCACCAGCTCGATAGCTAGCCGGGAGCTCGAGGGTTACTGATGCGGCCGAGAACGGCACAACTCCCGGCACATCATTTTCAGATCACCGCGGACTTTCGCTGCTCGGGTTAAACGTAATATATAAGTCACTTAGACAACCTAAAAATGTTATTGTTGGGCTTTTTTCAGTGTTTTGTTTGTTCGTGAGTAAATCGGTTTGGCTGAGATTAAAGTTATTAGATTAGATAAAATAAAACTTTATTAATCCCCCGGGTGGGTTCCTCCTTGGTTTTTACACAGCTGACTAAACGTCAAATAGAAAACTGATTAAACAGAAGTATGAGACGGTCGAGAATTTACACCAGTGTCCTGTTATATTTTAGATAGCAAGGAGCAGACGGCTGAGTTTATTAAACTCCACCGAGACAGCGGTGACGCTAATCAGAAGGCTAGACCGTCCAATTTCCCCAGCCGTTTACTTCCGGCCTACCCGACCTTCTGAGGACCCGGCCCACGTAGACCGCGAAGGCTGGTCCTCAGAATCAGAAGGCTAGACCGTCCAATTTCACAGCCATTTACTTCCGGCCTACCCGACCTTCTGAGGACCCGGCCCACGTAGACCGCGAAGGCCGGGTCCTCAGGAGGATGCAGCCCATGAATTTGGACAGACCTATGTGTCTCAGTCTTTATCTCTTTGTTGGTTTCCTGTTTTATTTTGATAGTCTCTTGTCTCATCTGCATTGTGTTTTATTTTGCTTCCTTTTGTGTTATTAAGTGATCAAAATGATACGCGAAAAGATGAGTGAAAAGATCTTTAGCAGATTAAATATTAGCTAAGATTACACGTATATTTCACAGATGGGTATCTGGAGTTTACAGGCCAAATCCTTTCCATTTACAGAGATTTCTCAAAGAAGTATCCATCAAAGATCCTGTGAGCATTCTTCTGGATATTGTCTGTATTTGTGATAAATACAGTACAAATGTATCACTACCTCATATAGTCCTGCATTTTAGTGCTTTTATTTCAGTGGTGGATGGTGAATGTGTAGAGTTGGTGGTAGGCCAAACTCCAGTGGTACAGAGAGAAAGTTAGAGCAAACAGACAGTTTTCAGACATTGTATCACAAGATGATCAATAATGTTACTTGTTAAAGTCGATCAGCAAGGTTTTAAACATGTTTCGCAGACTCAAACTCTGTACAAAAAGTCAAAAGATGGTAGGTTATAAGCACCTTGGCAAATAAAGGATTTGGTTACAAAAATGACCAAACCGAGATGGAATTAAGCAAGCGATCGTAGCTAAACAGATAAAAACTATAAACATAGACATATTATTCCTACAAGAAACACACAGCTCAAATAATTATGCTGTTGACTTGGAAAAGGCTTGGAAAGGATTTATTTTTATTTAAAGTTATGGTACAAACCTCAGGGTAGGTGTTGCTATCATATTCTCATCTAATTCCAATCCCCAACCAATAAAAGTAGCTGGGGACTGGAATTAGATCACTGACTTATAGTTAACAAAAATTAAACAGTTGAGGAAACCCACCTACTTTCTTTTACCAATTTGTCTTCTGTCATAGCAGAAAATAACCTTACTTATAAAATTTAACCCACATATTAAAGAACAGACATGGGTCAAAGTCACAGAAAGTAATGGAAAGACAGCCAGATTAGACACAATTTAAAATA
>NW_024583428.1:11474-18207 GCF_018398535.1 Haplochromis burtoni
GAGTTTATTAAACTCCACCGAGACAGCGGTGACGCTAATCAGAAGGCTAGACCGTCCAATTTCACAGCCGTTTACTTCCGGCCTACCCGACCTTCTGAGGACCCGGCCCACGTAGACTGCGAAGGCCGGTGACGCTAATCAGAAGGCTAGACCGTCCAATTTCCCCAGCCATTTACTTCCGGCCTACCCGACCTTCTGAGGACCCGGCCCACGTAGACTGCGAAGGCCGGGTCCTCAGGAGGATGCAGCCCATGAATTTGGACAAGACCTATGTGTCTCAGTCTTTATCTCTTTGTTGGTTTCCTGTTTTATTTTGATAGTCTCTTGTCTCATCTGCATTGTGTTTTATTTTGCTTCCTTTTGTGTTATTAAGTGATCAAAATGATACGCGAAAAGATGAGTGAAAAGATCTTTAGCAGATTAAATATTAGCTAAGATTACACGTATATTTCACAGATGGGTATCTGGAGTTTACAGGCCAAATCCTTTCCATTTACAGAGATTTCTCAAAGAAGTATCCATCAAAGATCCTGTGAGCATTCTTCTGGATATTGTCTGTATTTGTGATAAATACAGTACAAATGTATCACTACCTCATATAGTCCTGCATTTTAGTGCTTTTATTTCAGTGGTGGATGGTGAATGTGTAGAGTTGGTGGTAGGCCAAACTCCAGTGGTACAGAGAGAAAGTTAGAGCAAACAGACAGTTTTCAGACATTGTATCACAAGATGATCAATAATGTTACTTGTTAAAGTCGATCAGCAAGGTTTTAAACATGTTTCGCAGACTCAAACTCTGTACAAAAAGTCAAAAGATGGTAGGTTATAAGCACCTTGGCAAATAAAGGATTTGGTTACAAAAATGACCAAACCGAGATGGAATTAAGCAAGCGATCGTAGCTAAACAGATAAAAACTATAAACATAGACATATTATTCCTACAAGAAACACACAGCTCAAATAATTATGCTGTTGACTTGGAAAAGGCTTGGAAAGGATTTATTTTTATTTAAAGTTATGGTACAAACCTCAGGGTAGGTGTTGCTATCATATTCTCATCTAATTCCAATCCCCAACCAATAAAAGTAGCTGGGGACTGGAATTAGATCACTGACTTATAGTTAACAAAAATTAAACAGTTGAGGAAACCCACCTACTTTCTTTTACCAATTTGTCTTCTGTCATAGCAGAAAATAACCTTACTTATAAAATTTAACCCACATATTAAAGAACAGACATGGGTCAAAGTCACAGAAAGTAATGGAAAGACAGCCAGATTAGACACAATTTAAGAAAGACCAATAAGGAATAGAACACAGGTAGTAGAAAGATAAGATTATTGCTTGACAATAAGACCAACAGTAGGAAAGGAAGCTTTAAAGGGATCTTTAATTAAAGAGATAGACAGAACATCTTCTATTAACAACATAGTTCCAGCTATATATGGGTTTAAGTTAGAAAACAAGTCATAATTTGGTGACACACCCGAAGCTTCCTGATAGCCATAACAACTAATCTAGCACAGTGAAGGAGATCATACAGATCTACAATGAATGTGAAAAATTTACTTTAGTTAGTTATCATATTGGATGAACCAGCCAACTTGAATGGATCTCAGAAGCCTTCCATAGAGTCACTCCTTTTTTTGAGCAGATGTCTGTTGATGTCCAGCAGCTTATTGTCACTGTCCAGCGGGATTCAAAGGACTTCCTGCAGAGTTCTACAAATGATTTTGATCTGTGTAAGAAAAAGACTTGCATGAGACTCACTGGGCTCTGGGACATTATCACTGAGCTGCACAAGGGCAGTTTTGTCACTACTTCCAAAAAAGGGGAGATCTTAGCTTGCTTAAAAACTGGACACCAGTGTTTCCCTTCTCAGCAAATGAAACAAAATCATTGTAAAATTTCTCTCAAATAGACAGAAAAGATAGAAAGAAATGTTTTGTTATCAATTACAATTAGACCTATTAAATCTGGGAAATGCAAAAACGGACAATTTGCAATATCTGGCTGCCTTGAAATTCTGGTATCGCTTCATAGTTGCACTAAACCTCCAAATGCATTGGTGCAGGACAAAAATAAGAAACTGGTTGACAATTTGGGGACCCTTACCATTAAATTAAATCTGCAGTACTGTTTTCAAAGTGATTGAAATTTGTAGTTGCATCACAGCTTTTTGTCTTTGGACTGCTCAGCATTTCCTGTACCACAAACCACAGATTTGGTCTGAAACAGCTTCTGTGCTGTGGGCAGTGTTGGTCAAATTACTTGAAAAAAGTAATCAGTAACTAATTACTGAAACAGTAATCCTGTTACTTTACTGATTACTTATTTTCAAAAGTAATTAGTTACTTAGTTACTTTAAAAAAATGATTTACAACCTGAATAGGTAATAAAGCAATAGATCTTTCAGCCCAGTTCTATTTTTCTGCATAATCCATCATATAAAATGTAATCAAATGAAAAAGTCTCTTTTTGAAACTTGTTTTATTAGTTTTAGTCTTTTAACTTTACGCATCAAGCAAACATTAAATTATATGCAACATTCTCTGACTGGAAGAAATTTGTTTAACATTTAAACCTATTTTCTGCACATTCCAACACATAAAATAAAATAGTTTTTTGTGTTTACACTCAGTCTTTCAAATAAATGCAAGTAAAACACAGCAGAAAATAAATAAAATCAAAGACTCAGCAGTCCTGTTGCTCTAGTTTCACCTGTATAGCACGAGTGGGGCAGGCGGAGGTTTGCCCTGGTGCAGGTGTGCCGCAGCGGTCAGTGGAAGAATCTGTGAGTTTCACATTCCCGTGGCAGTGTACTGTCAATGCTTGCTCGGATGTTCAGGGGGTTTTTCGCTGTAAAAACGAAGTTTTCTTCCCACGCAGTGAACAGCGGACAGTAATGTTTTTGTCACTTTTTACAGAATCAAACTCAAAGTAAGGTCAGTACTTCCACGCTTTAAACGCTGCACGGTCATACTCTCTCCTGCACTCGATATATTATCCATTGTTGATCTGCAATGCACGTAAAAACTCCAAAACACGTAAAAACTCCAAAACACGTAAAAACTCAGAAGCACGTAAAAATTCCAAAGCACGTACAACCTCCAAAACACGTAAAAACTCCAAAACACGTAAAAACTCAGAAGCACGTAAAAACTCCAAAACACGTATAAAAGACAACAGAAGTGCTCCAGGATGCTAGGCGCAGTGTTGAGCTTTTGCTACCTAGTGGCTACACAAGCCAGGAAGTACCACGACTGGATTTGGTGTGTGGTAGTAACAGGTAAATTAACATTTTTTTTAAATTATTTGACTATAAATGAATGCTTGTGTATAAATACACAAACAATACACATATGCTTTCAATTGTGTAATTTAAGTGATCTAGGTAGCTGTTTTGGAAGTTCAGTTAACGCTAGAAATGTGTTTTGGAGTTGGTACGTGCTTTGTCTCTAGGGGCCACCGTATATATTTATATATAAACATATATAAATAAAACCACTTTTTTTTTACATTAGTAATTCCTTTTGTGCATAATTTTATATTGTTGTTAATAATAAATTAATTAAAGCTTAAGAGCCGGAAATCCCATCACTAGTTTGTTCTGAAAGGTTCTATTGTAGTGTTTACTGGCAGGTATAGGGTGAGGTCATGAAAATGTACAACAGTGTTAAGTAAGTTGTATGTTATAGCATATTTAAGTTTTTCTCCCTGCAACTGTAAATAAACTGTTTCATTAAAAGATTGGTCAAAGGTCTCCTCTACTCTCCTCTAACATCTGTGATAGCAGCTGGGTGCGAATTTGTTCTGGAATAGCTGCCTAATATAATCACAGCTAATAGCATTATACTTCACACTATTTACATACTCACTGAATAAATTTCATCGTTGCCATCAGAGCTATGAACCCTCCCACACCTGCATTTGCTGCCTTCTTCCCTTTATCTGTAATTCACATCTTCATTCGCACATTCTACTTCCTGCCGTCTTTATTACCATTTTCACCATTTTGTTTTTATCTGTTTAAAATAAAAAAAATTAACAAAAATCTAGACTTTTTAGATTATAGCCTATGATCTAATATGGACCGTAATGGAGCAAGAGACACATACAGTGATGAGAGATCTTTGCAGTGTTCTGTTCTAAAGCAGTCATCAGCAATATGAAGCCAGCAGGTAACCAGGTTATAGAAAAGAAGATACATGGCACCTTGTACGTGCTGGTGTGTATATGAGTCCACACGTGTCCTTGTCATGGTAAGGACCCAAAAGCATGGCTATTATTGATGAGCAAAAGGCACAGGCAGGCACGTATGACTTCGCCGGTTTCAGCTGAAACTATTTCTGTGTTTCAAACCATTTTCCAGGGTTTTTAGTTCACCATTTATGAGTTTTCTCACAATACTCAAAAGATCAATTAAGGTTGGTTTATTATTTTGTTAGATAAGTTGAAAAAAATAAAGTTAAACAAAGAAACAAGTAAATAGAGGAACAAGGTAAAATGAGGTAAAAACCAAAAGAGAAAGAGGAGCGAAACCCCCAACAATCCCTCTCTGAGCATGCACTAGGCGACAGTGGGGAGGAGCAGTCCTGTTCAGTATTGCCAACTTAGCGACTTTGTCGCTATATTTAGCGAGTTTTCAGACCCACTAAAAAAAGATGTGAAAGCGCATATCTCTTTTACTCTCAACAAGCAGCGGGTGCTGTAACGCAGTCAGTTTCTTTTCTTTTACTCTTATGCTGTTTTGTGGATCACAAGGTTTAAAACTACTTATAAACACACACACACAAAGTAACTCCACCAGAGTGCCTATTTCGGGTCACTTTTGCCGGTCCAAGCCCGGGTAAAGGAGCAGGGTTGGAATTGTGACATTAAAAAAAACAATAATTGCTAAAAGAAATTTAATTTGTAGTTCTAAATAAACTCTAAATGCATTTAGGACGTTTTTTACTCACTTTATGTCTCTTCCACGATGTTATTTCTCTCTCCAACAACATAGGTTACAATTAGATTAGCATGACCAATTATGCAAATTAGGCGATGACGTCATTTAGCGACTTCTAGCGACTTTTAGGACAGCCAATAGCGATTTTCCTTACTGAGGAGTTGGCAACACTGGTCCTGTTTAACTCCTTTAAACAGGCAGAAACCTCTGGCAGAACCTGTCACGGTCTGGCTGGCAGACCGTGGGGAGATGGGGAAATAGGACCCAAACGCCGGACTCTTCAGTGCAACAGTGTTTATTTACAAGGTGGTGAAGTAAACAACAATAAATCCCCAGTTTCCCAGACTCCCGTGTAGTGTCTTCTTCCCAAAAGTCCCCGTGTAGTGCTCTCTGCCCCAGTGTCTCTGCACTCCCCGTGCTCACTGCTCCTTCTCGTCCCACACTCCTCCTGAGGGGAAAACAATAGAGGCAGCCGTTAACACTTATCCCAGCAGGCATACACTCACACTTGACTATTTTGAAGACTGACGTGTAGTCAAACGCAATAATCCCGCGTCGGTGGAAGCTCCATCGCTCATCTAAATAGCTCCCCCGACGAGCCCAGATGAGGAGCAGGTGTGCGGCCAGGACTTCGGGTGTGGCCAGCCCACAAGTTAGACCACGCCCTCAGGGCTGAAGGTGCCTGTAACTTGGCCACAGCAGAAAGGCAAAACACACACACATACCTGCCTACATACAGATGTGCACAGGGGCAGTGCAGACAACACACCAAATAATAATAATAACAATAACAATAATAGTCACAGTCCCCACTGCCCACGGACCCCGAGTCCCCAGAGCCGGGTCCGTGACAGAACCAGGCTCAGGAGGGGGTCAACTGCCGGGACTGGTTGGGGGGTGAACAGAGGGGGAGGAAGACGAGGCTACATCAGGTAAGGAAGCAACAGTGTTCTTCCTCCGGAGCAAGCGGAAGCATTTTTTCTTCTTTTTCATATGAGCGCTTTATTCTCCAGGATGAGGATTTTCAACTCATCGATTGTTTCTGCGTTTTGCTTCTCAAGTTTCTCGCATCATTGTTCCACTTCTTCTAATGTTGCTCGTTTTTCATCAAGCTTTTCTTTCAGTTCTTTGGATGTTGCCTCCTGTGTTAGCTTTGCATTGTGCAGGTCTGCATTACTCTGTTGTACTTCTTTGTGCATGTCTTCTAACTGCTGATTTCTTCTCTGGATTTCTTGGAGCGTACACTGCAGGTCTTCATGTATTTTGTCATGTTGTTGCTTTTGCGCCTGCATTTCAGTATGTTCGTGCTTCAAGTTGTTGAAGGATAATAATATCCCCTTAATGACCTCGGAGTTGTTTCTCGCCATTAGATTGATCCTTTTCTCCATCTGTGAGCATCATTTTTCCAGTTTTTCCTTTTCTCCTTCCAGTTTAGTTGTTTTGTTCTTCAAGTCATTACAAAATTCTTGCAGTTTCAGATTTTTACTATAAAAAAGTTCTGGAGAACAGGTTCTTCTTCTTTCAGTCTTTCTTGCTGTTCCTCTTTCTCTTGAAGAAGGTCTTGATCTTTGCGCACTGTTTAATCCAACCTTATTTTCAGCAATTTGTATTTTTCCTCCATGCTTTTGACACTGCATGTCTCTTTGCTTGATATCCTGTTTTTCCTTCTGTTGGAGGATCTCTTTAGTTTTTTCCACAGCTTCATCAAGTTTTCCTTGGAGGACTCGATTCTTTTGTTCCATGTACAGGGAGTGCAGAATTATTAGGCAAGTTGTATTTTTGA
>NW_024583428.1:33763-77160 GCF_018398535.1 Haplochromis burtoni
TGTCTTGCCACATATATCACAAACCGCGTCTGGGCTGTTTGTGGAGGTAAAACGCGTCCACACATGACTCTGTTTGCGCTCAGCCATTGTTGTGAGTGTGCACGCCAGGGGCTGCGACACATTTATACAGCCGTATTTCGCATATGACTATGAAAGGCGTAAGAGGAAGTAGTTCCTTCCAAATTAGACGATCCGAATGGTATAGTTTCTTTCCACTGCGTTCATTTTAATGGAAAAACTACAAATTTACCCCAGAGTACTAAAATATCGATATTATAATATGAGAATGATTCTAGAACATAAATTGCTGGTATCGGAAGAATCGATATTTCAGTATCGATCCGCACACCACTATATGCACAGTAATAGTCACCTGCACACACAGATATCCCCCTAAAATAGCTAAAACTAAAAACAAACTAAAAACTACTTCCAAAAACATTCAGCTTTGATATTAATGAGTTTTTTGGGTTCATTGAGAACATGGTTGTTGTTCAATAATAAAATTATTCCAGGCTTTCGAGCCTATACAGCTTGGAGTAAGACAACATGCATGAAGAGGATGATGTGGACAAAATACTCATTTGCCTAATAATTCTGCACTCCCTGTATTGGAGATCCCATTGGATCTTTCAATAGTAGCTTTCCTGTCTTGAAGCTGGTCGGACATTTCTTTTAGTTCAGCGCTCTTTTGCTTATTTTCTTTAATCAGGAACACAATCTGCTCTCGGGCTTGACCAAACTTTATTCCCCAGCTCTCATTAATAATTTTAATGTCAGGCTGGTGTTGCGGTCTTTCTTCCAGGTGTTTATTTTGGTTTTCGATTTGTCTGCACTTCTCCTCCAGTTGAAGTTTCTTGTCTTCAGTTTGTTTAATTTTGTTCTGGAGATGATAGTTTCCTTCCTACTTTCCTGTAATGCCTTTTGGAGGGATAAGATGCCATTTGGGAAAATTGGCCAGCCACGCCAGGAAGGAGAGGTGGCATAATCTTTTTGTCTTTGTTCGGGTTGTCTGGGATACATGTTGGAGTTTGTATACGATGACTCTGAAAAGGTTTCCAAATGTTTCTCTGGTGAACGTTTGAAGGTTGCGAACACAACTGCTGCGAAAAAACGAATTTAAAATTGCTGCTTCTCACTCCTCTTTATGCAAAAACTTAAAAGGGTTTAAGATTCTAAAGGTGTCCTTATGACATCATCACTGCGTAAGCCAATGAGATCACATTACATTTTGAAACGGGGATATATATTTTTTTAACTGTTTTCAAATTTAACTTACTATTTTACCAGTTGGTTAGTCTCCCCCCCCCCCCTCCCCCCCACCCCATTTAGTCGACTAAGAAATTAATTCCCACTAACATCCCTAATGTTATGTTGTTATTGCAATAACAAACAACTGGAAAGAAGACTTGTTTTTTTCTACATAATAGAGCTATAATACATGTTTTTTAAATTATCCTAATTTTATGAAAGGGAGCATTATTTGAAGAATATGTATCTAATAAAAAGATATCTATATTTAGCTAAAGGGCATAACAAAGAGGGTAAAGAAAACAACCTTTTTTGCTTAATTTAATGAAAAAAAAATAACTCCAAGCAAACTAGTGACAAAGATACTTTGGCAGGTTGTCATATTGTAGAACTATATAAAATAGAGATGCACCAGGTAGAAGCTGTGGCTGAATATAGTATTCAAGAAGTAGGAATGTAATATCTAAAAGGTCTGTGCTCATCTCAGCTTCACAACTAACTGAATTAAATGTACAGTCGAGGCATGCAGTATGCTCACCACTTTTATGTGTTCAGTATGTGGATCAGAGTGAATGTGGATAGACAAAACATATAATGACTTGTGAAGGCAAAACGGGATAAATGTTTGTGGTACATTTAAGTTAAGCACCAAAGGCATGACATTCTCATAATAAATCAGTTAAAATACTGCAAATGATTATTTCTGCATTTGTGTGATTGAAATGAATTGAAAATGTGTATGTAGTGACACCATTTGAAAGATTTGGCCTAAATAATTTTGGAGTGAATGAGCCTAAACATGATGACCTAACTAGTGACACCGTGTCACCTGTGACACACACACTTCGGCTTTCTTAGTCAGTGAGCCAAAGTCTAAACTCTTAAACGTAAACAGTTTTGATACTTAAAAAGAAAATGGGTAAAAAAAAACCTTTCTGATGGAGAAAATGCTGAGATCTAATGGCTTCTTACTCACTGTTGACATAGTTTTGATATATTATTTGTGCTTTCTTTGTGAATTTTTGATGTTGAAAAAACTGAATATTTAATCACTGAAGGTAGCAATGAGACGTGCGTCAAAGCAGGTTTTGTGGGTTTTGATGACACTTTATTCCTTTAATAATGTAGCTTTTCTGTGTTTATGATAAACGCTTAAACTTTCAACACCATTCTAAAAGTTTATTGCAACATTTTCCACACATTTTTGCTCACAAACATTTTCTAAAAGTTACATTTTACCTTCTAAAAGTTATATTTTATTATATATCATAAAACACCAGAACATGAGATTTCATTGATATACATTTACGTCTCTCCATCACAATTTAGTACAACAGTGTATCTGATTTATTCACATCAGCTTGTTATTCAGTCACAAAAGGCTATATATATTTGGAATAGCTTCTAATACAACAGAGAAATAATATATTTCTAATTGTTGTCTCAGTCCGCTTAACAAATGTCTTGTTATTGAACTGTGTAAAGTAAAAATAAGCCTAAAAAAATCCCTTTTGAGCAGCAAGAAGACAAAATGACTGTTGTCAAGTCTGCATTATTTGTACTTCACATCAGTGTTTTCATACTAGACTGAAAGACAGATGAACAAAATGAATAATGACCACCTCAACAATGTCAGCCATTGTAGCAAAGCAGCCAGAGCCAGCCCTGCTGTCAAATTAACTGCTATGATAAATAATATCTTCATCATTCATAATAATCATTCCCACCACCCGAAACAAACAGGGCAGCTGGTAGGCTAGACATGGGCCAGACTGACCAATAGGAGCTGTTCATACTGAAGAGGCCAGGGAGCATCCAACTCTCAACTGTAATTATTCTCAATAGAAGCCTCATCTCTCATCACAATGACCTGACCTCCATCCTGACACTGTGAGTATGTGTGTGTGTATGCATGTGCGTTAAAAGAAGAGAATGAGTGTATAACACGGAAGAGTTGGTGCACAAGAGACGGATTTGGAAGATGACATGAATGGATGAGGCATGAATGGAGGTCCCAGGGTGTGAGGGAGACATGACACCTCATTATTCAGGTCTTGGTGTGTGTGTGTGTGGTATGTTGCACTAGAGGGTGGGGGGTTTAGGGATGCCAGATGTCTCACGAATTGAACAGAAACACAAATACTGTACAGCCACAAACCCCCTGCCCACCATTTTTGTTCACATACTGGTCTTCATGATTTGTAAATGTCTTTGAACAGTTTGCATGATGTTCACAGCTGCTCAGTTTGACAGAATACATGTTGATTTTCTGCCTATGGAAACATCTTCACATCTAGCCACACTTTAATGTCATACGTACAGTGGCCCACATCAACAATCAAATTCCGTCTTCTCATCTTTTGCTTTCCCATTGTAAAAATTAAACCTTGACTGGGGCTTGTTTAATATTGAGATTAGAATTACAACGTGTTGTCCATTCAAATACAGCATGAAAATAAAATCTGTCATGGTTGCAGAAACAGGTGTGAAACCATCTGGGTTTGTCAAAAAATATTAGCTTTACATCAGCCTGCAAGCACAGCTGTTCAGAATCTCAGCGCTGTTCATATTAGTCACAAACTGAAATATGCGATAGGTTGAAATTTTCAAGTGGGACTTTTAGGAATTTTCTCTGCTCATTTCCAGTGTAGACTGATGTTGGACTATTGTGCTGATATGCACCAGCAATATATGTGTGCGAGACCTGCACTGTGAATCGCATGTTCTTCCATCTGGTGTGCAATTTTGTTAAACAAACAGCTCTCAAATTGGAGGGTTGGTACCAAGACTTGTTGTTAGTGCTACTCATTAAGAGCATCAAATCATTACAGACATTACTGTCACTGTATGTCTGAGCAACATTGCTACTAAAGTCAACAATACAAGAAACAAACAGCAAAACAGCTGTTCTCTCTTATCTTTTTCTAATGTGCATATCTTTTTTTTCATAACACAGTCTGGGGTGTCTACATTTCTACCAATTCCCTGTGCTAATCAGTAATTGACTTTAATTGTCTTCTGGCCTCTTTAACACCACAAGACATTTTGTATGAACCATGGAAATTGAGCCGTGTATCCTTTTTCGACTGGCAGATAATAGTGGCCTCACACACACCTGACCTATATTTAGATAAAGGTCTTACTAAGCTAAGTAGGGGATCTGGTGATGATAAATATTCCTCTCTCTTCAGGTCTCAAGATCTGTTTCTAATTATCAAACCAGAACACCTAAGAGCACGGCAGTCAACCACTGTTATTAATTACCCAGTTGTTAAATCAATGTTCAGTCTATAAATATTCTGTTTACAGAACAGCAGGGCATCATCAACTGATAAATACATCCTGCACGAGTGGGTAATAAACAGGGTTGCTGGCTGAAGAATAATTGGGTCAACAAAGGAAAACTGTAAGGTGAAAAGTAAGAATAATAACATCTCCAGTCCATGACTTTTCTCCACTGGTTTTTCTCTGGAAACATTGCTGATTTAGAGAACTGTCTAGACAAATGTTTGAGTCTTTCACCTTAACACTTGCCTCTCAGTTTTATATGTGCAAGAATTTGTCAGTTTGAACAAATGTATAAAGAATAGACTGTGATTGCCCTCTACAGGCTGCTATAAACACTTTAAAAGAAAATTTATAACTTCTACACCATTTATTTCACAGATATTATATATTATACCTTTTAGATGCATTATTCGTAATTGTAAACTCTGTGTGATTTTTTTTTCTTCCCGTGGAGATCATCATTTATTGTGCAACAGCGAGTAATGATTCTCTGAGGAGTGATTAAATCACCAGCACACACTCACACACAGATACACACACACACACACACACACACACACACACACACACACACACACACACACACACACACACACACACAAATCCCTTGTCCCTTTATTCCTCTCCAAGTCACATCAGCATGCCAGCTTTGTCTTCTACACATCTCACCGTATGCCCTGCCATCTGGGGACGATTTCTCCTCCCTTTGTTTCATCCTTTTTTGTCCCCGTCCCTGCCTCTCTATCTGCTTCTGTGAAGAAAACTGTGAATTTCCACCATAGAACGTTGTGCTGTGTCTCAGGTGAGTGTTGCCTCCTTCTGCAGGCTTGGCAATTGCCTATGAGCTCTCAATTTCCCCATCCTGTCTAAGGCTCTCCATCTCTCTTTGGGAACATGTTAATTGCTTCTGGACACTGATCAGTGTTCATTAAATAGGCCTGTATTCACCATAACAGATGCTCAGTCACAGTGAAATAATGCCTTTTTCTTTGTGTTTTTACTATCTGGAAAGCTGAAGTGGACCCGCATGTAATTGCTTCTCTATTGTGTATTTTCTTTTTCAAAAATGCTCTTTATTTAAAAGACACATCATTATTGATACATGCCACTGTCTTGCCAAAATAACAAAATAGTGTTTTGTTCACCAATTATATATGTTAAAAACGGTGACAAAGTTTGATACAGTATATAGAAAATGGCATGTAAGACACATTAAACTGCATAATGTGCATATAAAACATCATCATTTATATTCTCTATTGTCTTCTACATCAGAACTTTAACAATATATTTTTTCTGCCTATCATTGTTCAAATTAATGTTGTTGTAATATAAAGCTCCTTTTTAAACTCAGTGGTTTTTCAAAACACTTTACAATGTGTTACACACGCACACAAATCAGGGTTGATGGTGCTTGCCTCCAATCAACTTATAATTCACCATGGGCTGTTTTTGAGTCATGCTACAAATTCAGGCACTAAAAGACAACTTTCTTTACCACCTAATTCAGTTCTAACTATATAAATAAACAGCAAAACAGACAACAGACATTTTATTAGCTTATTTTTGGTCACATCTAATTAAGAAGATTCATAATTGAGGTTTTGGGTCTTTTGTGTCTGTGCACAATGTGATCATACTCCAGAGAGCTGACAGGCATTTCCCAGATGACAGAAAACACCTGGATAGTGATAAATGATGATGTTGCATTGTGCCGTTATCTGTTCAACACACATGCTTACATCAGAAATGTGCTGATTGTAAATACTGGCCTTGGAAATATATAACTAACCTGCACTTCTTGTCACTAGAGCCCCAAAACCTTATAAGTGTACTTGTGTGCATATTTGGTCGGTCAGTAACTGATGGTCTTGGAGGAGATTGCAAAGAGATGAAGCCATATCTACTGGTATGAAGCCAATGCCATTCAACGTTTTTTTTTTTTAACTTAGTAATTCTGCTCTTAAGCTACCCGACCTTCAGTCAAGTGGCACTTAAAAGAACTTTGATATTGCCTTAGTTTTTTATTTTTTTTATTTTACCAGCATTTTAGAGATCACCTGGATCATTTGGATGGAGATCATAAATCGCCTGGCAATGAAGCAGCAGTTGGACTGAAATGGTGAACTGAGCTGTTTTATTGTATTACATTTTGTAACACTGGAAGATTGCAGTATACTGCTATCATGTAAAAATGAAATGTAATTCCACTGCAGATACTGGACAGTGCACACACAAGACGATGTTAAACTTTTGCCTGTTAAAAAAGCCACTAACAATGTGAAGAAATGGCATGTACAAGTGTGAAACTAAACTTAACTCCAGACTACAAAACTTTGTTCATCCACCGTTAATGATGTTCTACAAAGATTTCTTCCTTTCTGGGTCAACTCCATTAAGAGTTCATGCTGACAGGCTCATCAACTGATGATGAGACCGTAGTCTGATTAGTGTCCAGGTAGATTACATTATATTAGAGTGGTATCTGGCTCTGAGTGACCACAGTAGTCATTAATGTCCCGATACCCAAAAGGGTTGAATTTCTTTTTCTGTGCTCTCCCCATATTCTTTCATGTGATCCTCCACTCCCAATCACATTGTCCATCAGTAAGACATAATTATCTTCCAACCCCTCAGGATAGTAGGGTGGATGAGCAGGTAGGAACATATCCTATCAAAGGTATATTAATAGTTAGATAATATAACAGGTTTTCTTCATTTATCATGCATCTCTGTCTCCAGAGCTCACCAATGTCTCAGTCCCATATCCCATGTCTCCTGATGAATGGCCTGTTTTTCTTCATCTTCAGACTTGGATGGAAACTTTGTCTATGGTGTAGAGCAGCAAAGCAAATGTTTGTAAGGCTGTGCAGGTGTTCATACAGTTTTTGCTTAAGTGTGTAAGACAACATGTTAACTGGCCAATAACTGACCCGAATTATCAGTAACAGACAGTCGCTCATGCACATGCTGACACACACACTCACACACATTGACAAAGAGAGTGAAATAATGGCTCATGTTTCACTTCTCCAGATGGGCCTCTTCACTCTGCCTTTTAACTGTCACTTGAAACCATAAAGACATGGGCAGACTTTCACACACAAATACAAACACACGCACACTCAACAACAAAAATAAAAATGCATCTATAAGAATACAATTTACATTCAAATGTCTTATATTTCTTTTTTGTTTGATTTGCAAAATGGCATTAGCTGTAAAATGGGCACTGCTAATTTCTAAAATTAGTAATAAAAACATGTATGCTCACCTATTAACATAAACATTGCTAATATACAGTGGGGCAAAAAAGTATTTAGTCAGCCACCGATTGTGCAAGTTCCCCCACTTAAAATGATGACAGAGGTCAGTAATTTGCACCAGAGGTACACTTCAACTGTGAGAGACAGAATGTGAAAAAAAATCCATGAATTCACATGGTAGGATTTGTAAAGAATTTATTCGTAAATTAGGGTGGAAAATAAGTATTTGGTCACCTCAAACAAGGAAAATCTCTGGCTCTCACAGACCTGTAACGTCTTCTGTAAGAAGCTTTTCTGTCCCCCACTCGTTACCTGTATGAATGGCACCTGTTTGAACTCATCATCTGTATAAAAGACACCTGTCCACAGCCTCAAACAGTCAGACTCCAAACTCCGCCATGGCCAAGACCAAAGAGCTTTCGAAGGACACCAGGAAAAGTATTGTAGACCTGCACCAGACTGGGAAGAGTGAATCTACAATAGGCAAGCAGCTTGGTGTGAAAAAATCAACTGTGGGAGCAATCATCAGAAAATGGAAGACATACAAGACCACTGATAATCTCCCTCGATCTGGGGCTCCACGCAAGATCTCATCCCGTGGGGTCAAAATGATCATGAGAACGGTGAGCAAAGATCCCAGAACCACACGGGGGGACCTGGTGAATGACCTGCAGAGAGCTGGGACCAAAGTAACAAAGGTCACCATCAGTAACACACTACAACGGCAGGGAATCAAATCCCGCAGTGCCAGACGTGTTCCGCTGCTGAAGCCAGTGCATGTCCAGGCCCGTCTGAAGTTTGCCAGAGAGCACATGGATGATACAGCAGAGGATTGGGAGAATGTCATGTGGTCAGATGAAACCAAAGTAGAACTTTTTGGTATAAACTCAACTCGTCGTGTTTGGAGGAAGAAGAATACTGAGTTGCATCCCAAGAACACCATACCTACTGTGAAGCATGGGGGTGGAAACATCATGCTATGGGGCTGTTTTTCTGCCAAGGGGACAGGACGACTGATCCGTGTTAAGGACAGAATGAATGGGGCCATGTATCGTGAGATTTTGAGCCAAAACCTCCTTCCATCAGTGAGAACTTTGAAGATGAAACGAGGCTGGGTCTTCCAACATGACAATGATCCAAAACACACCGCCCGGGCAACAAAGGAGTGGCTCCGTAAGAAGCATTTGAAAGTCCTGGAGTGGCCTAGCCAGTCTCCAGACCTCAACCCCATAGAAAATCTGTGGCGGGAGTTGAAAGTCCGTGTTGCTCGGCGACAGCCCCAAAACATCACTGCTCTCGAGAAGATCTGCATGGAGGAATGGGCCAAAATACCAGCTACTGTGTGTGCAAACCTGGTAAAGACCTATAGTAAACGTTTGACCTCTGTTATTGCCAACAAAGGTTATGTTACAAAGTATTGAGTTGTATTTTTGTTATTGACCAAATACTTATTTTCCACCCTGATTTAGAATAAATTCTTTACAAATCCTACCATGTGGATTCATGGATTTTTTTTTCACATTCTGTCTCTCACAGTTGAAGTGTACCTCTGGTGCAAATTACTGACCTCTGTCATCATTTTAGGTGGGGGAACTTGCACAATCGGTGGCTGACTAAATACTTTTTTGCCCCACTGTAACAAATAGGAAAAGCGGAGTGTTTCAATCAGTAGTATAACATAAGATAATTTTATTGATGTGTTGGTGTAAACCAGTAAAAAACTAAGAGTACAGAAGACGTCAACCACGCAGTCCTGAAAGGTGATCTAATCAGCCAAAAGATGAATACAGCAGTTTGTGTTTTATTTGTTCTGGCAGAATATGCCTGAAAAGAAAAGGTGCCAAAGACCAGTAATTATTGTGAAAAAAATCGAACACGATTGAAAATCTTAGGCTGTTCAGGAGCTGTTAGATTAGATTTCATGGACAATTTTGTGGGCTTTGACCATAACTTCATTTCATAGAGGGTTCTTAATCGGGGTTTTTATATATAAAAATGCATTATTACCACTTTGAGACAACATTGAAGCATCCTCCTAAGACCATACACATGCTGATAATGGTCCATTCAAGTCCTTTAGAAGATCAGCCACTGACCTGACCATTAAATACTAATTGCATTCATTAATTAGCTCAGTCCAGTGAGATTCATTGCAATGAAATGGTGTGTCTCCAGTGTTGGATACATGTGTCACACATTTCTCATTTCAGTGAAATGTGCATTTGACTAGCACTTTTTTTCCCCTAATTACTATAAGTCAGAATAGAAAAGTCAAACTGATTAAAAAATGCAATAAAACAATCACAGGATATGGTAGTATTACATTCTTTGAATTCACACATAGAAATGTTGCAAACACCACTGAATTTCAACTGAATGATAGTCCCACTGGATGGAAGGGCAATATGAATGCATTTGAGTGATTACATTTACAGTGGGAATGGATTATGAAAAATGTTTTTATTTTAATAAATAAATAAATTAAAAACCGCAAACTAATTTAATTCTATTGTCAGGATGCTAGAATACTAAATTTCCATTAGAAGACAATCACATTATTAAATCTTGTCTGCTATTATAAATTGAGGTCCAAATGAAAATTACCAAGTGAGAAAGACTTTTGAAACATCTGTATTTTAAAAAAAACAAACTCTTTTGTGTCACTAATGTGCCACTTCTTGAAGTAGCAGATGAATGTGCCTGATCAGGGAATTTCTTGGGTCACTGAAGAACTACCAGCACCCCCTTCTGGCAGAATAATGATTCTGTTGTATTTGGGCTATAAATAAGGAGGTGCAATTTTAATGTTATTTGATGCTTTGTTCAGTGAAGAATTGTCTATTTATCATAATAGTTTTTACCATGCAAATCCCAATGTAAAGTTGTCAAAGCTGCCTTATAATTAACATATATCAAATGGAAACATGTTTGTCTTGGCAGGTAATGATTATCATATCTAAACAGTAACATCAGTTTTGTTTTTGACTAAAGACTAAAAAGCAAAATTGTTTCAATTAAATTAAAATATATAAACACACACACACATGCACACACAAACACGACCAGTCAAAGGTTTGGACACACCTTCTCATTTAATGTTTTTTCATTGTTTTCATGACTATTTACATTGTAGAGTCTGACTGAAGGCATCAAAAGTATGAAAAGTATGAATGAACACATTTGCAATTATGTAGTAATCAGATTCTTCAAAATAGCCACCCTTTGCTTTGATTACTGTTTTGCATACATTCTCTCGATGAGCTTCATGAAATGGTTTTCCAACAGTCTTGAAGGCGTTCCCAGAGATGCTGAGCCCTTGTTGACCCTTTTGCCCTTACTCTGCATTCCATCTCATCCTGAACCATCTTGATTGGGTTTAGGTCAGGTGACTGTGGAGGCCAGACCATCTAGCACAGTGTTTCTTGGCCCAAACAAATGTCAACTGCTTGTTGTTTTTCTTTTGCAGTGGTTTCTTAGCAGCTATTTGACCATAAAGGCCTGATTCTCAAAGTCTCCTCTGAACCTACTGGACCTCTGTGTGGCATTTATCTGGGCTCTAATCTGAGGTGCTGTTAACTTGCGATGTCTGAGGCTGGTGAGCCACTCATATGAGTCATGTGAGTTAGTTTTGTCGTTTAACACTAGATGGTTTTTGCGACAGCACTTGGGAACATATTCAAAGTTTTAGCACTTTTCCAGACTGACTGACCTTCAGTTCTTAAAGTGATGATGGACTGTTATTTCTCTTTTCTTAAGTGACTGGTTCTTGTTATAATATGAATTCTAACAGTTGTCAAATAGGGCTGTCAGCTGTGTGCCAACTTGACTTTTGCACAACACAACTGATGATCCCAGCCCCATTAAGAAGAAATTCCAGAAATGAACCCTGACAAGGCACACCTTGCTCTTTGTAGGACAGTGGCCTGAAACAAGAATAAAAGAGTGCACGCACGCGAACACAAGCACCGTTTTATTCTTGTTTCAGGCCACCGTCCTACAAAGAGCACATTTCGTAATTTTTTGCTAAAATGTCCCTTGAAGCAGTGAGCACCGGTCTTTAATTACACTGCTGTCTTCTCTAGTGAGTTGCACTGATGTAATTTAAGTAGCCCTGCTGCCAAGCTTGAAACGATATGCTAAATAAATTTAGTCCATATCAAAGTATTATGACACCAATTGAGTTTCATCCAATATTGTATCACTGGAGATTTAAGATTTCTTACCCTGCTTTTCTGTCACCACAAATTCTTTTACACGATGCTTTTTGTTCATGCTTTAGATAACAGGATCTAAGGTAAGTATGGAGGGAAGATGTAACAAATTAATTTACCAGCTCACTGAAGATCTTTCCCCACCAAGGATTTACGAAGATCTAATATGGGACAATAAAAAACATTTACCTTTATTTAGCAGAGAAAATATTTCTTTCTAAAAATTTCTTCAGTCAAGTATGGCTTAAGGTTCTTTGTCCAAGTCTGTGAACTGGATGAACCGTCTACTGCTCACCAAGAGTAGAATTTACTGTTATTAAGGTTATACTGTGCATACTTTTATTATTATTCCAAGATATCCCTGCTCCTTAGTCAATGGTTTAACTGGGGATATCATAAGCTACAGCACAAGTAGTACAAATTAAATTTTAATAATGGTACGTCATAACTAAATTTCAGAGAGGGGTATCTCTTGTAATTTGCTTGATTATATTAGCCAAAAGTTTCCATTTTGAGAGGAGATGAAAATGTGTTTTGCTTTCTAATATTGGAGCTTTGCATCAGGTATCAACCATCCAAGATGAATTTATCCATCTATCCATTGTCATTCATTCAGCCTACAAATAGGAATACTAACTACCATCAGTGCAACTGATAATGTCACCACTAGATGTCAGAAAGAGCCAGTGTATTTAGTGTACAAGGCATACAAAACATTGGCCTGGTTTCCATCAGGGACTTCAAGGACTAGCCCCTGCTAAGTCATTATTCATGATACCCACTTCCCTTCCAAGAAATCAATTCACTGCTTCCATCCTATTTGAAATTTATTTATGTTAATTTCTCAGAGTAACTGTGCTTGCCTGGCACAAAAACACAATTTACTTTTGACTACACAACATGTGCAAAGGCAAGTGGTGAATTTGCATGCAGTGCAGAAGGGAAGTCCTGATAGGATTAAATCTTGAGAGTTTCACATGTAAGGGATGATGATAATCCTTTACATGTGAAGCACATGGGGACGTGTGGGGTAAAATAAATGATAAACGTCATCACCAGCACAACCACAAAGGAAGGAGAGAAAAAAAGATAGTGAGAAAGGTGATGTAATGATAAAATGTATTTTAGTAATACTTCGAGACTTGAGGTTGCAGGAGGAGAAACAAGAAAAGAGGAGGAGAGAAACATTTTTCCCAAGGTATTTTGAAAATGAAACATCAAAGAACAAGTGATGGCATTTACTAATAGATTTATTATTGCAAAGGGGTGTTCTTACAATGTTATCTGCTGTATAAATTGAAACTCTCCACAGTTTGAAAAATAGTAGCCACACATGGAAAGAACCTTGTTTGGCTGCTCCATTAAACCCAACAGAAAACCTGTAAACCTATTGTGCACCACTTTTGTATGTATTCCCCTACAATATACCTGACTGACCCAGTGTTGCAAGTGAAACTGAAAGCCAGAACCACAAGTTTACAGGCATACACATGCAACTACAACTCTGTCTTTTCTAATTATCCATCTCTCTAGTTTCATAAATTACCAGCTGGTATTAGCTGCAGAAGCCAAACTCCTAACCACTAAGTCAGGATAACAACTGTTTACACAGACAGCAGGAAGCAGCATATGTGCTTTTTTAAACACAGCACAATTTATTTCTGTAATTTAATTGCATGAGTCCATTTTTAAAATGTGACAGTTTGTTTCAGCTATACTAACATTCATTTGAAATCATCAACTGTCTTTTTTACCATGAGGTGGAGGTATGGAGGTGGGACCCAAATGAAGACTTTTGAGTCTAACTTGTCAGAGCAAAAGTTGAGCCTTTATTGTGGTCCAAATCCAAAGAAAACTCAGAACAGAACACACTAGGAACTACAAATCAGCAACACAATATGATGCAGCTGATGACGCAGGGAGACCAGCCCTATAAATGCACAAGGTAACTAGGGAAGGGTAATGAGGCATGGCTGAATCTGAATTTGAAAATGTGCCACAGCTTTTATTTTATAATAAACAAGAATTTAAAAGTCTAAGAAACTCAGAGCCGTGCGTCCAATATGCAGGACCATGACACTTTTTGCAGAGATTGACATTTTCTGTAAATGATTAATCTCTAATTTAAAATAGAATCCGTTTCTTCTTTAATTCCACTCTGTCTTGATCATTTCCCCACTCATTTCATTTTCTTCCAGTCATGGGTCTTACAGGTCAAGGAGATTATGTCCTCTGAAACAGAATACGTGATGACATTATTCATCTTTTCATTGAAATGATTTATTCCTGAGGCATGTGCTCTGCATCTAATCAATCAGCATATGTCATTAAACTTTACACTCAAATCTTTGCACCATAATTATGTGGTGTTTTCTGACTCATCATTTCTTATTATTTTCACTAGATGATGTGGAGCAGGGAAATTATTTTACTGCTATTGGTAAATAATCATCATCATTACCATTGCATTAATAATATAATTTACAGTATTGATATTGTATTCAGAGGTTTAAACAGTGTGTGTGTCTTTCAGAAAGACTAAGTTGCAGGCAGGAGTTGACAGGAAGTTGCAGTGAAAGCAGAGTCTAAGTTATTCTGAGGAGCAGGTTAGACGAGGCTATTTGAATTACTAGGTTATTCAAATTGTCTGTTATACTTTTATATTCTTTTATTAAGCTTTTAGTAGAGGTTCTTGATTAAAACATTTATTCAACATAGTACACATAGTTTCAGTTAGGTTATTGTACCTAAGGATGAGCCTCGGTTCTGGTAAAAGGTCAGAAGTGCAACGGGTGAGAGGAGAGAGCATGTAAGGTCAACACATACACACACACACATTAGGTAGACTCATTTATAGGTGAGAAGTTGGTCATGTTGTCTCTGGAAAGAGGAACAGCGTCTGGCAGGATGTGGGGCTCGTGTTCCAGACGAGATAGAAGACAATGTTCTTTTAAACCGTGTTAAAAGTCATTGTGGTTTTGATTTGACGTATGTATATATTCTGTCTGTGACGTATGAAGGGGCGTCATTAATTCAAACCCTGATGCTATAAAAATCTGTGTATGCTTTGATTAAGTCGAAGATCAATCCCTGTCTGCGTACAGAGTGGTCTTCCCACGCGTGTATTCATTAAAATCAATTGTTTGACCAAGATCTTCTGGACCAATGGTTGTTTGTACTCTCCTTCCTCAATATTTGAACCTTAACAATGATCAATAAGTTATTTTTTTTTTAAAGAGCAAACATGTTGAAACCAGTTTTTCAAACATACATTTTTCTACACACCCAAAAAATGTGTGTGGTAGTTTCAAGTGAAAAATGTCATCTTATCACAATGGCAGCTGAGCAAAAATACACAAAGTTATATCAAATAAACAAAATGATGCAAATCCATGAATCACTTCAAAGGCAAGAAATAACTTCATACATGTTCCATTACTATTGTTTATTAGTGATGATCAAAAAAGTGCCTATATATGTATGTTTGTGTTTCTTCCCTCTCTAATAGGGATAATAAGGCTTATTGTAATGGTCAGCCTGAGGTGGAAGGTGCTTACACAAAGCGTTAACCCTGTTGCACAAAGCACTGTGGAGGTTTCTTCTTTATGATGACGTTTTCAAACTCTTTCACAGTGAAGCAGTAAATGCTGCAACTGACAGTTTATCCCTTGACTCAAGCTGCCATATTAAATGTTTTTAATGTCACAGTAATATAGTACAGTTTTGGATTTGTGCTAAAATATGGTTCAAGTCATATTGATTTTATTAATAAAGTTGTAGTTTGCAGAGTGACATAGAACAGCAGCTTCCCACAACCATCTACTTTCTTTTGCCCCATTATAATTACAACAATCTCCACAGGGAACTGAAAAGAGTAAAACCTGCTCTTGGTACATAATAAACTCCTTGCAAAACAATAGAGAACAATTTTACATGTATGCTGCACATTGTGTTACCAGCATGCCACCTAGGAGGACAAGGTATAAATGAGGGAAATTACTAAGCCAAAGCTGTATTTCTTAATAAGCGTCTATTCACTTTTGGTTAAGACTAACTCTGTCTCTTAAATATCCAAATATTAAACCTGTGCCGTTCATATAATTTTCATATTCTTTTTTTATCCCAGTGATTTTTAAAAAGCAAGATAATTCAATACAGACAGAGAAACGCCTTTCAGACTCTGTCAGAGGACAACAAAAAACTGAGATATGACAACCATCAAACTCTGAACAACCTAAATTTGAGTTTGATCAGTGACTCAGAAGAACCTTTAGAATATCACACACCAGTGGAAATCATATGTCTGCACTTAAAATAATACAGAAAAAAAGCAAGTGATCCTATACCTACTTTGCCATCTCTGCAGATTAAAGAAAAATCTCAACTGTTTCCCAAAAGCAGATCAAAACTTTTTTGAAACGATGTCACCTTCATCAGCATGTATCACATGCAGCAGTGTTTAGAGCCATGCATCAGGGAAAGAAAGCTGAACTAAGTGTTACAAAGAGCTCTAATGAATATTTACAGAGAGAGAATAACTGAGGGGAAACATGCAGAGAGAGGTAGACAGAAAGAGCTCAAAAGGCTCCTGTTACTCTTCCTCTTCCTCCCACACTCCTCAAACACAAATAGGTTACAGGGACTCCCACTAATCATACTCCTTCAAACGTATTAATATGTAAACAGTCTGAACGTGAACAAATAGCATGTGAGCTAACGGCTGTAATATTGGAGATGACAGCCCAGCACATATGAGCGCTGACAAAAACAGTGAATTCAATTCCGTTCAAATATTTGACTTCGTGTTTGAGGCATATGTGAGTTTAAAGTATTACAGTGCATGCCAGTGTTTGACTGTGAAGGGAACTAAATGACATTAATTCATCTCGACTTACGCTTGAGGTGTGTCAGCAGGATCCAACAGTCTCAGTGAGGTGATGACACCTCCTGTGGTGAGGATTAACTCCAGCCCCTATGGAATATGAAAGAGATATAGAAAAGTATACATGTGTGCGAGTGAGAGTGCTGCCGAGAATAAGTGAGTTACACCACAAAAGTGTGTATTGTACCTGTCCTTGAATACATGCCTGGATATGATGATTTTTCTTCTTCTTTTTTATTTCTGTCAAGATAACTGCACATACCTTGTTTGGAGTTGTAACGCTTGTTTCTGCCAGTGTTATGAAAGTACATGACGTGTATTTAGTGTAGAACTCCTGTGTGTTGTGAACACACATTCATTTGTGTGTGTCTGTGTATACACATATGTTCTGTTACAATGTAAGCAGAGGAAAGGATGAATGTGTATAGAGTGTGAAATTTTGGTGTCAGGGTCTGAATGTTTGAACACGCATACATCTTTTCCAGTTGTTTATCTTTCTACTGCCTGCTGGTCAGTTGTTTATTTTTACTGGAGACATGTTTCTACCTAAAACTTGTATCCTGTTACCAGCAGATCAGATTTGTTTCCAGCTGTCTTCAGACTACAAGATCATGTTTTGCAGTGACAGTTGCACTTCTCCTAGCATGTGGTAGTCAACGCAATGCATGTGAAAGTGATGGGTTTTTTGTTTGTTTGTTTAAAAAAAAAAAAAAAAGATCAGGACAGAGTGACTAAAGAAATGTTTCAGGTCACATATTCTAGTGGGTAACAGGAGATTTTGACACGTGTATTTTCAGCATATCAGCGTTTTACATCAACCTTTGTGATTTTTCCTCTTGATATTATTTTCACCTGCACTTGAATCGTTTATTTATACTATGAAAAACAAAATAATTAAGTCATCACATTTTCTTTTTATTAGTTGCTGTTTTCTGTTTTTATTTATCTTGAGGAATAGTGCAAATAATTCAACATTAATAAAAATGTAAATGTGCCACTGTTAGCCAGTACTGTTTCACATTAATCTGCCTTTCTTTGTTACACTATTAAAATGGCAGTTGCTGCAAAGAAGCGTCTTGCATATTAATTACAGTTAACCACATTACATTTAAATTACAGAAGACCACAGCTATGAATATTGCCCGAGTTTATTTTCAAACAGGAAGATTAGGTAAATTATGAAACCAAATCCCCAAACAACTCATGTTTATTCGGGTCTTCCCCCACATGTGCGGTTGTTTTTGTTTGTTTTTACATTTTTCTGTCATTTCATGGTTTTTTTTCCAACTCCATTTTTTATAAACTCTTGTCTCTGGGTGCCTATGCATCTCTCTCTTGCTTTGTTTTACTCTTTCATTCTCTGTTTCTGTTTGTGTCTCTGTCAGTATCATTCTGTCTCTGATGATTTTCCTCATTCTTTGTGAGCCTTTTTTGAAGTTCTACGTGATGAGACATATTCCACCCATTCACTGCACCCCAGTAGCACCATGTTATTGTTTTTTTCTGTGCTTTATTATGATGTCAGTCTCAGTCTAATGCGCTGACATAATAAAACTCCCAATAGGTAAAATTTAAGATGTATTCAAATTATCAATGCAAAGTTTCCATCGTCTCATCAGCCTTGGCCATCAGAGAATAATACTGTTTTTACTGCAGTGGGATCAAAATATCAAAAACAACATGAAAGAGTTTTATTTGAAATGAGAACATAATTTAACTACTGAAAACTACTGGAAAGTTTTTCACACTGAAACAATAAATGGTTGTAAGTGATGGCTATAATAATGTGCTTTTGTTAACCATGCAGAACCGTTGTCTGCAAAAGGGTTTGTATATGTTTCTTCCATCAGTGAAAGAAACACACAGCATCCTCTTTATGAAACATTTAAAACATACAGAATATAACATATAACAAGATTTTATGTGTTTGATTTAGCTTTACTCTATTGCAGTCAGACCTAGAGATGCCAAGACAGTACTCAGTTAGTGATGATATGTTCAGAATTTCATTAACTTGCTGTTTACATACAACTAGACCATTCTGAGGTCAGGGGTTGACTGACAAGTCCGACTGCCCTAAATAATCAATACAGAAAAGCAGGGTCTCGCCTCTAAGCTTCTTGTACATTCTAGATGAGTAGTGTGACACTAGAAAGGTTCAGTAAAGTGCTGCATGACTTTCTGTCAAGTGCTAGATTTTATATTCCCACACGGGGCCATATAGCACTTATGATGCTGGGTGACACTAAAACGTTCCAATAAATGACTAACTCTATTTATACTGACTAACTTGTCAGTCAGTATAAATTTATGTTTACAGCTCTTGGTTCAGCTGTAAAAAGCCAGCAAGGAGGCAAAACAGAACTAAAAACCAGTGTTTTTATTTTTTTCTTGGTCAAAACTAAATTGCCCATACCCCTTCACACACACACACACTCACACACAGTGTGAAACAGTACATGTTCAGTTTCTTTTGTTAGAGGTTAGGCATAGAACAAGTAAATGTGGAATTTATTAACGAGGGTTAGACAAGAAGACCTTAGAAAAGGCGTTAGATTAAATGTGGAGCTAACAAGGGCATGTACAGAAGGAGAGTTTGGGGTGCCAAATGCCCCACAAGACAGGTGATAGCCCACCAGTGCCTTTGGACCTGTGTACCCTTATTCTTACAAGGAAAGTGTGACTTAGTACATTTACTCAAGTTTTGCTCAAGGTTTAAGGTACTTTTACTATTTCTATGTTATTCTACTGTTTCTGTGATATTTTTGGATGCAGACATTATGTGTACTCAGTTTAGTTTCTTATTATAGCTGTTGACAGAGGCAACATGTCCAGGGTGTACCCAATGGTAGCTGGACCTCAGCACCTCCTGATCCTGAAAAGGGATGGGTGGATGTTGCACAATTGTGTCAAGGAGCTCTTATATCAATTAATTGTGTAGCACATTTAGGTGCTAAACAATTAATTAATAACTATTATAGCTGTTGGGGCGATCGTGGCTCAAGAGTTGGGAGTTCGCCTTGTAATCGGAAGGTTGCCGGTTCGAGCCCCGGCTTGGACAGTCTCGGTTGTTGTGTCCTTGGGCAAGATACTTCACCCGTTGCCTACTGGTGGTGGTCAGAGGGCCCGGTGGCGCCAGTGTCCGGCAGCCTCACCTCTGTCAGTGCGCCCCAGGGTGGCTGTGGCTACAATGTAGCTTGCCATCACCAGTGTGTGAATGTGTGTGTGAATGGGTGGATGACTGGATATGTAAAGCGCTTTGGGGTCCTTAGGGACTAGTAAAGCGCTATATAAATACAGGCAATTTACCATTTAACTATAATCCAATAATGTCATATATATGACTGTGAAAGGGAAATATTTCATCATATAACTTGTGCACTATTAAGTTAGACTTATGTTTACTAGACTTTAACAACTACTGAAACAAATCTGTTCTAGGACACAGGGCTGAAAATCATGCTCAGTGTTTGCTGTACCTATTTACTATCTCCCTGTTTTTTAGGAAATGTCTGAAAAAATGGTGACACTGAGAACAAACAGATCAACGGCTTGCTGCTCTTGTATAGTATGTGCTTTACTGCACTACAGTTGAAAGTAGAAAACATATCTGTATTCTTTGAACTGTGAAATAAACATGCATCCACAATGTTGGTGTAGTTACTGCCTTTGTCAGAAGGGGGAGACAAAAGTTCTGCACTGCAAGTTAAACAACCCTCTGCATGTGACTAAAGCTCATATTGCCTTTTAAATGAGACTTTAATGCGCTATGTTTCCACACAATAACATACTGATTGTCACTACTGAGATTCAAATGGCTGAAAACCAGTGTCTGCCTTTCACTGCTTGTGTGTGTTTATGTTAGCAGAGCCTTGTGTGTACATCTGTTTATGCTGGCATAAAAAGGTTGCCTGCTTGCCTGCCGAGGTTCATTTATCTGTGTTTATTTGTTTGTGTGTGTAGCTAATCATTTCAGCTTATTATCTGAGTCTGCCAACACCTCACCTAGTCCATCTATCTATCTCTCATAAGGTATTCTTAAGTCCAGTGTACAGTGCTTAAAAAAATTAAAGGAACACTTAGAAAACATAGTCAGTGTCAGTGGAAAAAATAAATCATGCTAGATATTCATACTATTGGAAATAAAAAATATCAGACAACAGTGGACTGACTTCAAAGACATCTTAAAAATCGAAGTGAAAAAACTATGAGGCGGGCTAGTCTATTTTCTGACATTTAATTGCAGCAACTCAAAATAATACTTAGTAACTTGTATGGCCCCTGCAATCTTGTGTGAATGTGTGACAACTTTAGCATCTTACAGAAATTCTGTACAGGGTGTTCCTGTTACAGTTTTGGGGTCGCCGCCCCGAGTGTCTGAGTACCATGAAGACCACTGTTGGCATCACCTTCCACATCTTCTCTAGCTCTTCTTTCAACCCCTTCTCAAGCTTCTCATCTTACTGCCCAATAGAGCACTTTGTTGTTAGATTGGTGGAACTTGTGATTCATAGGGTATCTAAAAGTAGAAAGGGAGGCAGCCTTTAGGGGAGCCTTTAGCTTTCAAGACCATCCTTTGGATGCAGGAGACAGACACCCTCTCTACTTTTAAAATGACCCTTAAAGGTTTTGTTTTTGATAATAACATGTAGTTAGTGCTAGATCAGGTGTCCCTGAAGAGCCTCCCTTAGTTATGCTGCAACACCCCTACGCTGTTGGCAGCTTTCCATGATGCACCACTCTGCCTTTAATCATTAGTTATTATCAATCTCTGGTTCTCTTTCACAGCATGTCTTTGTACTATCTTCCGCCCCTCAATCCCAGCCAGTTGATGGAGATGGCTTCCCCACTCTGAGCCTGGTTCTGCCCAAGGTGTCTTCCTGTTACAAGGGAGTTTTTCCTTCCCACTGTCACTAAAGTGCTTGCTCATCTGATTGTTGGGGTATTTTCCATTCTCACTCTGGGCTGAAGTTGTCTTTCTCCCATGAGGCAGTCATCTACAATCTGGTTCATGTGTTTATTATCTGAATGTGTATGTGTGTATGTGGATGTGTGTGAATGTGATTGTAGGAGAGAAACAGCTTCAGTATTAAATCGGTTAGAGATACAGATTTTCCTTTATTTCCTTTGGGATTTGTCCCCCACCTCTTTCTTTTCACCTGACATTTGTTTCCCCCTTTTTGCTGCAACCTTTTCCCCTTGCCTATTTTCCTACATCCTTTCCTGTATCGAACATTCTGTTTTTTTCCCAGTTCTAATTTTTATAGGCTCACCACCTTTTTTCTTTCCTCCCTCAACACCATAACCTTTCCTCTTGCCTCTTCACCCACATCCAGTGCATCAGACTTGCTCTCTGAATTAGCTTCCTTTCCTTTTGCCACTCCATCTCTTTCTCTTTATCTTGTTTTTCCTACATTTAATGTGAAATAAACATCAGTTGGCCAGGAGGAATCTGGATTTTACATCAGGAGAGAGGTGAGACTTCAGACATGATACACCCTGGCATAACACAAACATCTGCTTGTTCACCTGCACCTGCCAGATTACTCTCATTTTCCTTTATAGATTACGGTATTTTTCTTAGCTCTCTCCAGCTTCTCTAAAACCCAAACAGAAATCCAGCCATGCTCTCTTTATCCGTCTCTATATTCTGGTCTTTCCTCACCTCTCAAAACTGTCTCCGCTCTCTTTTCTAGTCTCACGATTGTCAATGACTTGTCATTTGTCAATCATTTTAAGCAGCTCTTCCAAACTAAACACACACACACACACACATATGCATGCTTATACACAGCTGTACATAGTAAAATTCAATTTCACACAGCAACTACACACACAAGTAGATTGAAATGCCATGCACAATATTGTACAACCCAACACAAAACATCACAGTAGAACAACCTTGTTATAAGCAGCACCATTAACTTCCAATTCACCTGAGGTTAGGTCACAATAACAATGTAATCCATGAATGAGGGCTTGGCACTGAAACCCCATTTTACATTTTATTCATCATTTCTTTCCTTCAAACACACAAAGCAGTATGCTAAAACCACTCCGTTTATTAAAATAATTAGTAGAATTTGTCAACAGGTACTGATTCATTATGTTATTGCAGGGTTAGAACTTCAAGTCCAAATCAGGCAACCCATGTGAACAATGCATCATGGGGACAGGTACTCCATCTCTTCTGCCTCTGGGTCATCTAATTTTTCCTCTTACCGTGTCCCAATTCACCAGCTGGATATTTCACACTGTGTATGGAATACATCATGATGGGGGACAAATACTTGTCTTGTTTCAAATATGTAGTCTTATGCAGTCTCATTTGGAGAACATAAAACAGCATGTCCTGAGAAGACCTCAGTATATGGCAGTCCTGAGCCTTCTTATAGACACCTTTTAAGTAGTTAACTTGGAAATATTGGATCTGACAAGCAGATAAGAGCACATAGCCGGCCCACACGAATCAGTCTATTCTTTCGGTAGTCTAAAAGACCAAAACTGCATATTTTACATGGAGGGTCCTCGTCTGTAATTAGATTAAACTCCTTATGCCTGTTTTCAATGTAAACCTTTACACAGAAGACATTTTGACTTGTCCTGGAGGGAAAATTGAGGATTTAACTAATACTGCTCCATCCCTCCAGAGTCTTGTTTTGAGTTCACGGTTTGTGCGTATCAGTAACGCACTGCATTTCTGCACTGCACTGTGAAGCGCTTGATCTGTACAGAACAAAAGGATGTGAGGGTAAAAGTTTAGCAGCATCTTTACAAATGATTTCTTTTCTTTTTTTTCTTTTTTGCTTTGTTATTCAGATTATCTACATATTAACACATTGTGCACAGGGCAGTTTGTGATGTAGTTTAGTGATGTGATGAATATGTGTGTGAGAAACCACTGAGGATCTAACAGCCTCTGTATGGGTTGAGCCAGGACATGATAATGTAATTCTTAAAAGTAAAACAACATTTTTGTGGGAACACAAGAATATATGTAATTAGCACTTAATTGAGGATCCAGATGTGTCCTATCCTGTTAGGACACAATCCACTAATGGATTTGAATTTGAACTTTTATGTCTTATATAACATTCAGCATGCTTAACATAGTGACTACTTGCCTTCTTCCTTTCAAATACAACATTTCTCCACATTTAGTGTAAACTCCTTATATTTCATCAGCTATATTATATTACATATCTGTTTGTTCCATTAATTAGCTGTTCCTCCCCTTGTGTAAGCAAGGACAGGAAGGATTAAGGCTTAATGGGCCCCTGAGCTTTAGTGTCAAAGGCCCCAGCCACACATTACCTTTTACAGTCAAGCTGTTTGTGTCAACCTTAGTCTCTTCATTGCTGGGAGATATTCTAACATGAATGACAATAAATAACAATTTGTGTCACAGGAAATACAGTAAAAGTGTGACAATAATTCCATTAAGCACACAGAGGGAATTAGAAAGGTTAGATAATAGACAAGGTCACAGGGCTAGGAAAAGACAGGATTCAATAACTAAATAAACTGCATCTGTGAGGACCCATTAGTGCATGCAGAAAGCAGATTTATTGATTATAATCCTTCTGCTGATGAAATAGTAATGACCAGTTTGAGAGCATTGATTCTGTGTTAATAGACTGTCCTTGGACAAGACAGACTATGAATCAGGGATCTCTAGTGTTGACCTGTGTCACATAGTCACACAGAAATATGTGGGCATGCATGCTAAACAAACACCTACTATTATGAGCCCCAAAAGAAAAAAAGCCTGTTAAAATCAGCAGCCTCTGCACTGTGGAGCTCCAGTTTTACTCAATAAAAAATAATTTCCAGCATTAATGCTCTTCATTAGACATAGTTACATCATCTTAAATCACATTTCTAGTCAAATGATCCAGTCAGTGTCAAACTGGAACATTCGCTCACTGGCCATTTTGTTAGGTACAACTGTTGTAATGCTACAATTCACATGATGTCACCAAAATTGGGCCATAGAAGTCTGGGAAAGGACTCATCGGTCCAAATTTCTGCCTGCAACATTCAGGTGGTAGAGTCAAAATTTGGTATTAGCAAACTTCAGCCCCTTAGTACCAAACGACCATCGTGTAAATACTACCTACCCAAGTATTGTTGCTGTACCCGTCTTCCAGAAGAATAATGGGCTGTGTCACAAAACCCAGATTAATTAGTTGGTTCCTTGAGTTCATTGTAGTCAAATGTACTCAACAGTCACCAGAACCCAATCTAATAGAGCACCTTTGGGATGGAACAGAAGAGTCACATTGTGGATATGAAGCTGACAAATCTCCAGCAACTGTGTAATGCTATAATGTCAACGTGGACTCAAATCTTAGAATAATATCCCCAGCGCCTTGTTGAATCTGTGCATGAACAATTAGGCAGCTCTGAAGGCAAAAGGTGCTCCAACCTATTTGTAGCAAGGTGCTTAATAAAGATTGTGGTGGTGTATAATTAGCCTTGCACTGATCAGAGAATTTCTGTTAATACATGGCTGCTGTAATTGTGTGCATGATACAGAGAGTGTCGCTGTACAGAATATACTTTATGCATTACAATAACCTTACAGTTGTACAAGGTTCATCACTGTGAATAGTAACACATGCAAATTGCAGCTTAATTTTGACTTTTAAGTTGCATAGAAATATAACACTGAACAACAAGATGTGCATTGTCACCATCAGGGTGACAGCATCAGTTGTGTCAAATTTGTGAATCTGACCTCAGACTAGATTCAGTTTTATTGTCCCTGGACATTTTACTAAAAAAAAGAAACATAACACTTTTCCCCTCACTGGTTAGTGCACAACAGACCAAGACTGACAGACAGGGGATGACTTAAGACAGATGTTGCAGTTTTCACTACGTGACATTTGCCTCAGTGCCACAGAGCAACTCAGAAAGTTTAATGTCAGTTCAGTTCTCCTGAGATGTCCAAAAAATACATTAGCACATGTAAATAAATCATATTCTATCCGCACATCCACACTGGTTTGCACAAATTCCCAAAAGTCTATATTGCCAACCATTAAATAAACCACAATGATGCCTGTGTCTCTGCTTTTTTAAGACCCACTCCAGAATCAGTAACTTTTTAGTTTCAAAACTAGTATGCCTGGTTCTTGGTGTCCTTTTTGTTTAATTCATAATTTGTTTTTAAAAAAAAAGGCTCTACAACCAAGTAGCCTAGTTGGTAACTACAAGTGGTTCTTAAATTTTGTATCAGGTCAGGATTCTTTTAAAAATTTTCCAAATTGGGCCTAAACATTGAGTATTCAATACAGATATTTTCACTCATAATTTAAGTTATATAACATATTCACAATTGCACTTACAGTTTGAATGTGTCACAATCTTCAAATTCTGCAATGCGAAGTGTAAAAGTTGAGGACCTGAAATGGAGAGACAGAAGGTAGCCAGGGTCAAACAAAAGTCAAGGCAATTATTTAAGCTGTTGCAGAAATCTATAAAGCAGAAATGAAATTCAAGGGCAAAGCAAAACAGCAAGTTGGATAGAGAAAACAAACAATTCACATAATCCAAAGGGGTACTCAAGGAATTTAATGAGACACAGGTGAAACCAATAAAGATAATGACACAGGAGAAGTAAAACTAAATGGAAGACAGAGACATGTCAAGTGACTATGACTGTAAAACAGGAAATAACTAACAAATACAGTGACTGGACACCTATGTATATACAAACATCTTTAAAAGCAACTAAAATAAAGTTCAGAACCACAATAGCAGAAATCTGAGTCTGAAAAATGAAAACTGTTTTAATCATCTCTGATTGCAATAAAAATTTTATTGGGTCTGCAATAAAGAAATATTAGCCAGTGTTTTTGTTGCTTAGTTACAAAGTGTCACACTAAACAATTGCTCTGTTTGCTTGGTTAAATGCATCCACTGTTTCTTAATAATTTTTAACACTGCTTGTGTTATTAATGAAGGTAGAACATCTACTGATAATTAGTTTGCTAATGATAGTTTTCTGCCCCATCGGTTAATGATAATATATTCTTATCTCTATTGTTGTCCTGTTTTCACATCAAGACTCAGTGTTGGGGTTAATTAAGGACCAACACAACACAACAGACATAAGCTACAGAAGTCCTCTGAGAATAAATTTCCATTCAAAATGTAGATATTTTAATGTGCGTTCATGTTTATTTTTCTTTTTTAGTAACTCATCAATGTTAATAAAAGCAAATAAATACAAATGTAATGGACTTCCATGAATCACTAACAGCTTAATGCCAGCACTGCAAATGTTACCGCACTAGCATGGTAATTCTACACTGGTGAGGGCGTGCCACTGCAGCTGAAGTAAATGACCAGTCTGTTATAGGTAATTCACCTAAATTGGGCCATTTGGGTTGCCATGACTTATGTTAAAAGACAACTCTCGTTTTAAAGTCACAATTAATTCCATGTTTAGCAAGAGAAAAGTAAAAACGGTGGTATTATGTGGGTGTAAATCATCTCAGATTTTTGTGCAGGACATTCACTTGTTTGCTGTATTTTACCATTTAGTTACATAACCCTAAATTATAAATGTATAATACTTAAGTTGTATAAACTAAAGAAAACAGCAGCCTGACTCTGAAGGGAATACACTTCATCACAGAATAACAATTCATTTGTAATCAAGATGGGGAACCTATACTTTGTTAATGTCTTATGCATCCAGTAATTAAGCATCAAGCTTTGACTCTCTGCCAGCCTTTTTAGAGAATAATGTAATAAGGCTGGGACTGAGATGCCCCCATTGCCACTACAGACATATATTGCAAGGAAACACCCAAATGCACTCGATTGCATATTTAAGCCAGTGCATGTGCACAGTTTAATGACACTCTATTCATCTGGTTTTCTTTCAGCTTTCTGTCAACACAGCACTTTCACAGCCACAGCTATGCTAATTAGATACAAAGGCTATAACAATATTAGCCTGCTCCCGAACAGAGAGGGCAGTAACACTATTACAACAAAGCAGCTAAGGGTTATTAGAACAAAGACCTTAACAGAATTAGTGTAGGTGGGAGCTGTTTTGTTTTATGCTGCTGTGTTGAAAACGCTCATTTAAGTAAATATTGATTTATATGAGAGGCAGACCAAGGCATTATGCACATATTCATGAACACCCACATTCTTTAGTGGAGCACTGACTCTTTCAGTTCAGTGTGGAGCACACTGAACTGAAAGAGTCTGACTCACCAATCACATAAAATTTGGGGGTTTTCTCCTACACACTGGATGTAAATACAAAAAAAGAGTAATATTTGATGCCTATAATTTAAAAGGCTCAGGAGCATATTGCGTTTAGGTTTACTCACTGTCTTAGTTTGGTGGTATTAGTCAAAAAAATATTTTAAATATAAATTACTAATGAGAAGTTAAGTGACCACATATTGTCATAGACTCTTTATTTTACAGTATAAAGTGCCTCGAGATCCCTGCTGTTGGGATTTGGCGCTATATGAGTAAAATTAAAGTGAACTGACTTGAAGTCACTGAAGCAAACAAAAAGGCATGGCGGTATAGTGTGGGATAAACCACTATCACGGATAACAGCTAAGACTTCAATATTGCATTAGCAAATAAAGTATAAATGCGATCCTTGCTGGATGATTTTCTAAAAAAAATAAATGTTTGAGTGTGTTTGTGTTCGTCTAAGTTTGCAAGAAGTTGTCTGGACTGTTAATGTACCACTATATACACAAAGCCACTGACAGGCTGTCAGCTTTGACTTCCTTCCTCTGCCAGAGGTGTGGGCAGTAAGAGTGACGGTAAGCAAGGTCTAATCTTGACAAGAATGTCAGTTATAAAACCTCTGCACTTAAATGTCAATCGAAAGACAAGAAACAAGGGGTGATGGAAGAAAATGATGGAGGAGATAGGTAATGTTTTGACACTGTGGTAGGTACATGACAAAGCAAGCAAAAGAGGGCAGGGAAAGGGAAAAAGAGAAAGGAGAAATGGAAAGAGAGCAGAGCAGCAGAAATGGAAACAGGAGGAGAGAAACTGGATGAGAAGTAAAAGTATGCCACAAACAACATGTGTAGAGAAACAGGAACTGCGAGAAAAAGGCAAATACACGAGAAACAAGTAAGGACAGAGAGATTTCTACTCCTCTGCATATACTTTATATATCACACCTCATCCACTATAATAATCTGTTGCTTTTAATAAAAGTATAACACAAATAGCCATAAAATTTTGTGCACAGCAGTATAATTTTTCAATGCACATATTTAATAATGGCACCGAAGACTTGCCGATTTAATATCCTGAAGCTTTGCAAATAGTAATTTAGAAATTGACTTTCAAAGCAGAAGCTGAAATATGAACCCAATTCTGAAAATGTTGGGGTGCTGTGTAAAATGTGAATAAAAACAGAATGTAATGATTTGCAAATCTCATAAACCAATGTTTTATTCATAAAAGAACAGATGAAACTGATCAAATATTTAATGAGACTCTTTAATTAGAAAATATTAGCTCATTTTCTATTTGTTAATTGGCAGCAAAAGGCTGAAAAAGAAAGTGGTACTGAAAAGAAACAGAAACAGTTGGTGAAACATTTTTTTTCTTTTAATTAGGTTAATTGGCAACAGGTCAGTGTGAGTGGCAGAGTTTTTTAAAAAGTGAAGTCAGATAGTTTACCAATTTGCAAAAAATGATATCTACAAAATGTGGAATTACTTCAGAATAATCTAACTCAATGTAAATTGCAAAAAAAAAAATGAATCATTTGTATAAAACAAAGAGAATCTAGAGAAATCTCTGTTTGCCAGTGATTGGATGCCAATGATTTTTCAGGTCTGCAGATGGGCACTGCATCAAAAACAGCTATAAATCTGTCATGAAAAATCATTTTATGGGCTCAGGACCACTTGTAGAAATCAATGACTGTGAACCCATCTATAAATGCAGCTTAAAGAAGCCATATGTGAACATTGCCCAGAAATGCTCCCATCTCCTCCGGGCCAACACTTAGTTAAAATGAACTGAGGCAATGAAAAAAGGATCTGTGGTCAGAAGAATTGAAATTCATATTACCAAAAAGTTAAACTCATATGATCCTTTGGACTAAAGAGGAGAGGGACCATCTGGCTTGGTTTCAGCATTCAATTCAAAATCCTACATCTCTGATGGGTGCACTAATAGAAATGGCCACACTTTAAAAGGTATAAGGCTGAAAGCTATATACAGGTTTTAGAGCTGCATATGCTCCCATCCAGATGGAGTATTTTTCAGGGAAGGCCCTATTTCAGCAAGATGTCAATAAATCACATATAAATCTATTACAACAAACATGGCTTCATAGTAGAAGAGTCCAGGTGCAGAACAGGTCTGCCTGCAGTCCAGGCCTTTCATCAACTGTAAATATACGGCCCAACATGAAATTAAAGGATCCGAAAAAAGTATTTATGCGACACACGGCCCCGTCCCAAAATACCAATCTCAAAATGAGCTTATTTTTTCTTAAAACTGGTTTCCTCAGTTTAAACATTTGATACATTTCATGTGTTATGTTGTGAATAAAATGAGGGTATATGAGAGTTTTAAATCATTGCATTCTGTTTTCAATTTACATTTTACACAGCAGCACAAAATTTCTGGAATTGGAGTGGTAAATATCTAAATTTCACTGTTATTTAAAAAAAACTCACAATGTTTACTACTTTATGCAAATTGTATAATGGCTATTTTTTGATAAATTACATAAAAAGCAGAAGATGGAGTAAAAAAGGCTTGCAGGTGCACATCCATAGGACAAGGTTAGATTTATAAATTGTTTCCATCATTTTTTAGGAGACTAAAAACATGTAATGGTTGACTGGCAAACATATGTCTGGGTACCTTCTGCATCTGAAAGTGTCTCCCACACAAATAGTGAAAACAAAAATCATGACCAGGGCTTGGCTTGCTGACAAGCAGGAGTGGGAGGTATGAGCCAAGGACAACAAAAGTAAAGATGATGAGAGACAGGTGAATAATAGGAAGTGTGGTGCAAAGAAAATATATGCAGGGAAAACTTCAAGGGAAAATGAGCAAAAATGAGAACAGAGAGAAAACAGAAGGACAAAAGAGAAGCAGATGAAGTATCTTAAAACAGGAGTAGTAATCTGATTCATCTTGAGACTTGAATTATTTGTGCAATTTATATGGAAGGATGACTTGAGCAGCAATCTCAGTCCTCTGCAAAGCATGAGGTAATGAAGGCAATGATCAGAAAATCAATGAAAATCAATCATAGTAAAAGACTTGATGTTTGATCAAGGCACCGGATGTAGATAGTGTATTATCAGGCAAGCCTACAATTTAAAAACAAAAATAAATGATCCTGATGTCCTGTAGTATGAAATGTTACAAAATGACCTCTCTTTGAGGAGACTGAAACAAACAAATGCAGGCTAATTTGGTAAGAATCAGACCATAAAGCTTTGCTCAAAAGCTACCATGTAACTACAGATTAAATTAAACTGTGGTGATGTATCCATAATCTTTCATCAAAGTATTGTGATTTATAGTAAAAAAGTACAATAAGAGTACAGTGATTTGTAGCGTAGATTTGGTCCACCGCTTTACTGTTTATACACATATAATTTACTGACAAATAATGCTTTCAGATATAAAATTGTTAGATACAAAAATCGAAAATGCTTCATTTAAACTTGATCTTTTATCTTGTAATGACATTTAAAAGACAGAACTCCTCAAATACATGAATTATCATCTTTTCCCCAAATGTGAATTTGGGAGAAGATTTAATAAAAACAATAATATTATTCGATTTTTATTGGTACGCAATTTTGCTTTTTAGTGTAAAGACCGGAAACAATGAAGTACAGTTCCAAAATGATTGTGTCAGACAACCCGTAATGAGCTTTGCTAGCATCACTGCTGTAGACCCAATTAGCTTAAAAGGGGTCTAGTGGTAGACTGGCTGAATAGGATGGATCAGTAGTATATATGTGCTTCCCTGAGAGTGTGTGTTGGGAGTGGAACCACATGTGGGCATCTGTATGTTTGATCATATGCTTGTGGGTGAGCAGGAGCTGTAGTGTTGTGTCAGCACAGATATATTACCCAGATTTATGTTCACTTGTCAGGAACACATGCACACACATCTGCACTGCCAGACACACTTCCTGTCTCTGAGTGTCAGTCTTCCTTTACATCTCTCCCATCAACGACCTCATGCATAGCTGTCAAATCAGAAAAAATAGCTTCAGATCAAAATGGATATTACTTCTACGTTACTGTATAGGAGCCAAGGAAATTATTTATTACATGACTTTAAGAAAACTACACTTGATTTCTTAAATGTTTTGCATAAGTAGTATAGAGTCAGGTCTTGGTCAGCCAGTTTTTACTGTCACGTAAAGTAAAAATACACTTGGTTTGCATCAATGCTTCCACGGCACAGCTGTGAAGCCCTGGTTCAGAAGGCACACCATTTAGATGAATGCTTACAAACCTTGGGGCACAAATTATTCCGTTGACAGGAAAAATACCTGTTAGCCTTGAGAGAGACATGTTTGATTCCCTATCCCTGTGTGTCGACAAGCTGCCTGCGTCCTGAGCACAGTGAAAGTCCAGCACCGAAGCAGCCCTGGCAACTTTAAAACAGCACACTCAGCTCATCTCTTGGTCACAAATTATTTAAGTGCATCTCTTACTCACTTTTCTTTATCCTCCATCTATCCTTACTGTTCTTCAATACAGACATGCTGTTAAAAAAGTGTTATGCTTCATGGCTAACTCACATCACCCAGCGTTCTGTGCAGCGGTGTTATTTTCAAAACGTGCTGTCACTGGTCTGTGTTTCACTAATTATCACGTGCCATGATGTTTGGCCTGTTACCATTCATTTTGTGTTGTTTGATTATAACCATAAATAAAAATGATGCACAGTTGATACAGCTCCTTATAGGTCATTGTAGCTATTGATATAATACATTTACATGCCGTTCATCCACAAAATACACCTTTCACTGTAGTAAAATGGAGTATTTTTCAGACCTGGAATGTAAATTTGCTTGGCTGAAAATGACTGGAAATGACAAAAAAAAAGACTTATTATGTTCAGACATTTTCATATTTCATGTTTGAGTTTTTCAATTCCAGTCAAATAATTCAACCCATTTTTTCAGTGAGATGAATATATTATTTGAATGTCTGAATAGAGTCTCTTGGTAATCAGTCTGCAACAGTAACAAGCATGATGGCCAATAACACTTTAACGTACTGAAGAGCTGACATTTCCCCCACTGTGCAAGCTACCTGGATATTCTTTGCCTCTGTTAAAGGACTTTGCCAGTGACCTCTGTCTCTTTGCCGGGGGTCTGAGTCTGTCTGAGGGATTTCCCTCCTCCTTCTCCTCCTTTTGTTTCTTTTGGATTTCTCTTTTTCACTGGCTTTCATCTGATGTTGCCACAGTAGTGAACAGTCTGCCTACACACATCAGAGTTTGCAATACTTTCATTTACTGTCGTAAGATGTCTCCACACGATGCTCATCTTTCTCTCTGCCATCACTGCTCACTGCAGCCTACACGTGTCATTTCAGCAGCACTGAGTCATGTGACGGCACGACAACAGAATAAGGGAGGGAGAGGAGCAAAATGTGCATGTGAGATGTGAGAGGAGTGATGTTTGCAGACATGTCTACTTTTTGATGAAACTGGAGTAATGCGCTGAATGTAGAAGAGAAAAACTGAAACTGAAGAATCAGTTCGATTATGCAGGTATTGATCCAATACCAACTCTGCCAGGAACTGCAAGATGTTTTAGGAAAATACACATTTACAAAATCGTCTCTTAACCTTGTTACTGAGGAAGCTAACATCAGAATTACCAATAAATGAGAAGAATTAACTACCCCCCCCCCCAAAAAAAACAACAACAACAAACAAACAAAAAAACAAAACGCAGGATAGCCCAACAATTTCATCATCAAAGGTGCACCTAGAATCGTTCAAAGACACTGTTTCATAATAGTTTATTATAAAAAACATATCCTCCTGCCATACTTCTATTTGAATGTCTGTTGTTAATCATGCTCCTTATTTACCACAAACAAACTAGGGCCAAAGAATTTTCAGCTACTATTCCATGCATTGTTTCTTATCAGATTGCTATTACGTTAGGTTTACAAGCAGAATGTAAAAAAAAATATATGGGTACAGGGACCAAATTGTCAAAATACCTCTTTGTTCCCCTCTCACTTATTCAATGCATCACTGATTCTATTCTGAAACTGTTAAAACAAGGTGTGCTTTGAAGCCTTACACTGTAAAGTGAGAACTTAAAAGAGTCAAAATCTTTGATTAACAGCCCCAGAAAGCAAAGTGCAGCACTAACTGCCTCTCATATATCAGTTTCCTCCAGCACTTAGCTGGGATATACTTAAACACCACCATGCATGGGCATTGAGTCAGCTAAAGTAGCAGAAAAAAAGACAACCAGGCACCAGAAAGAAAGCAGGCAGAAGAGCAGACAAGATAGCCTAAAGGCTCACAGACATTCAGAGAAAAAAAAAGCCAAGATGATGGGCTTTTAAAGGTAGTGAGGCTGTCAGAATTGCAGATATAAAAGTAATTCAGGCTGAAAACCAATTAGAAAAGCAAATGGAGTACTCACTGTTATAGAAGATTAAAGCATATTCACACATACCACCTGAAGAAAGGTTGAAAGGTAAATTACTTATCGTATATACTGTTATGTATGTCACATTTTTATAATTATGATACCATGTAATATATTCGATTTTGGTGACATGTTGATCATCTCTGTCTTAATGTGGCTTCAGTTGTATGGGAAGTCTCCATGTCAGTTACAGTATGAGAAAGGAATCAGAAAACAAAAATGTAAGACTTTACCTTCCAGTAAAATTTTACATATGTTTAAATAAGAAACTATATTATACATTGCATATTGTGATAAATATGGAATTAAGTTTCTAAAGGGTGTAACACATGTAAATGTATAGCCTAGTAGTATTTCCAAACATTAACTGTTTTGTTCATTTGTCTTTGAGAAAAAACATCAGCAGAAATCTTTCATTTCACCCACATTTTGTCTTACATTGTGCATTGTATTACAAGATTTAGTGCAGCAATTTTGACACACAGTAAAAAGGCATGTAAATACAAACTGAACTAAAAGAATCGAGGTGGTCCATACAGCCGCACTTTTACATTTCAACCCAATATCACAGCAAAGCGTGTAATAGACACACCCGTCCACCGTGTCCATTTCACACTTTGCCTCTCCAAAACGTGAAATGTATACGCATGCAGAAGTTGCAGTGAATTGCAATAACAGCAAAGGGAGATATTTTAGTTCAAGCCAACATGAAGATAATCACAGGAAAGTGTTTAAACAGGCATTATTAACACATTTACATTTATGTACGCTTAATCACCTCTGCCTATTAAGGACTCTGGAACGAACTTAATATGTTTTTTTGCTCACTATCGACTTTGTGGCTTTAACTACAGGGAGTGCAGAATTATTAGGCAAATGAGTATTTTGTCCACATCATCCTCTTTATGCATGTTGTCTTACTCCAAGCTGTATAGGCTCGAAAGCCTACTACCCATTAAGCATATTAGGTGATGTGCATCTCTGTAATGAGAAGGGGTGTGGTCTAATGACATCAACACCCAATAGGGCTTTGGAGCGTGATGTCACGGGCGTGGAAAGGATTTTGGCCCGATCCGCCATTTTGGGGGTCTAAGTAAGGAGCGAAAGCATAGCCATGGTTCGTACTTGCTGTGTGGTCGGCTGCAATGTTCGATCTTACGACCGGCACGGGAATAAGTTTCGGATTGTCTTTTTATGCTTTCCCAACCTGGAAGCAACATGAAGGAGCTCATGTATCGGATATTACCAAACGAAGGCGTCTAGCCTGGATAGCAGCCGTGAGACGAGCTGATATCAAGTTCTGTTACGTCTCCAGATATCAGTTGGTGTGCTCAAGACATTTTCATTCCGGTAAGTTCTAAATATGTTCACATCACACTTTATAGCTGAATAATATTATCGTTGGTGGTCTCGGAAGTTATAGAAATTGCGATCAAACATAGAATGGAGTGACTTGATTGGTTGATGTAAAGACAATAAATGAAATGAGACAGGAAGGACACAAATTGGCGTTAATAATTTACCCGATTATCAATGTGTTAACTTGCATGTACTTTACAATTATGGGCATATAATATGATAACGATATTTTAGCAGTTAAATGATAAATGTGTAACATTAATTATGGTGGGGGGTGGAAAATGGCTATTTCACTCGGTGCACTCCAGCTGACTTACTTTGACGACGTACTCAGAGTTTGGCGGCTTGAAAATAGCCAAATCTTGCACCCAGCCATTTGTAAATTGGATGTGCGCCTCCAGTGACTTGTAATTACGAAACTGGTTCGCTGTGTAAGCGCTTACTCCACAAACAAGATACGTGAAGATATCGGGGTAGGACAGTGGCGGTAAGTCGTCTGGGTCTTTACTCCACTGCCGTATTTCAAATGGGTCCAGATTTGCGATGCACTCTATTTTTTTTCAAGTACCGCTGCTTCGCCTCTGGACGCAATCGGTCTCTATACCGTCCGTTTTCTTTTGAGCTGCTTTTAAGCATGTTTCTTGTCGTCGTCGTTCCAACACAGTGTGTTTGTTTTGATTCGTAGACCCCGAAAATGGAGCTGCGCTCCCACAATGCATTGCGGCGTGACGTCAACTCCAAAGCCCTATATCAGGTGTGCATAATTATTAGGCAACTTCCTTTCCTTTGGCAAAATGGGTCAAAAGAAGGACTTGACAGGCTCAGAAAAGTCAAAAATAGTGAGATATCTTGCAGAGGGATGCAGCAGTCTCAAAATTGCAAAGCTTCTGAAGCGTGATCATCGAACAATCAAGCGTTTCATTCAAAATAGTCAACAGGGTCGCAAGAAGCGTGTGGAAAAACCAAGGCGCAAAATAACTGCCCATGAACTGAGAAAAGTCAAGCGTGCAGCTGCCAAGATGCCACTTGCCACCAGTTTGGCCATATTTCAGAGCTGCAACATCACTGGAGTGCCCAAAAGCACAAGGTGTGCAATACTCAGAGACATGGCCAAGGTAAGAAAGGCTGAAAGACGACCACCACTGAACAAGACACACAAGCTGAAACGTCAAGACTGGGCCAAGAAATATCTCAAGACTGGTTTTTCTAAGGTTTTATGGACTGATGAAATGAGAGTGAGTCTTGATGGGCCAGATGGATGGGCCCGTGGCTGGATTGGTAAAGGGCAGAGAGCTCCAGTCCGACTCAGACGCCAGCAAGGTGGAGGTGGAGTACTGGTTTGGGCTGGTATCATCAAAGATGAGCTTGTGGGGCCTTTTCGGGTTGAGGATGGAGTCAAGCTCAACTCCCAGTCCTACTGCCAGTTTCTGGAAGACACCTTCTTCAAGCAGTGGTACAGGAAGAAGTCTGCATCCTTCAAGAAAAACATGATTTTCATGCAGGACAATGCTCCATCACACGCGTCCAAGTACTCCACAGCGTGGCTGGCAAGAAAGGGTATAAAAGAAGAAAAACTAATGACATGGCCACCTTGTTCACCTGATCTGAACCCCATTGAGAACCTGTGGTCCATCATCAAATGTGAGATTTACAAGGAGGGAAAACAGTACACCTCTCTGAACAGTGTCTGGGAGGCTGTGGTTGCTGCTGCACGCAATGTTGATGGTGAACAGATCAAAACACTGACAGAATCCATGGATGGCAGGCTTTTGAGTGTCCTTGCAAAGAAAGGTGGCTATATTGGTCGCTGATTTGTTTTTGTTTTGTTTTTGAATGTCAGAAATGTATATTTGTGAATGTGGAGATGTTATATTGGTTTCACTGGTAAAAATAAATAATTGAAATGGGTATATATTTGTTTTTTGTTAAGTTGCCTAATAATTATGCACAGTAATAGTCACCTGCACACACAGATATCCCCCTAAAATAGCTAAAACTAAAAACAAACTAAAAACTACTTCCAAAAACATTCAGCTTTGATATTAATGAGTTTTTTGGGTTCATTGAGAACATGGTTGTTGTTCAATAATAAAATTATTCCTCAAAAATACAACTTGCCTAATAATTCTGCACTCCCTGTATATTATCTCCCCCTGCTAGTAATGCAATTTCTGCATGCAATAATGCAACGCTTTGTCCCTCCAAAATGTGACATGGACACAGTGGACTGGTGTGCCTACTACACATTTTGCTGTGATACTGGGTCGTATATTTTTATGATGTCTTTGTGTGTGTGTGTGTGTTTGCTGCGGTTTGTCATTAGCTCTCTGAGCTCCATGCAAACCCTGATATCATGCTGATATTTTCACAATAGCACATTTAAACTCAATCACTACCCCTGGGCATATAATTTTCTGTTTGTCTTACAGCAAACCATGGCATTCAGGATTTCAGGACTGTCTTGGATGCACCAGAGTTGAACTTTCCTTAAAATTATTCACTTCAATAGACAAGATATTAAAAATACAAAATCCTGCTGTGCTGTGGTGTCACCTGCTGTTTCACGGATTTATATTTCAGAGAGACAGAAGGACTAAAAAAAAAGCAGAAGTAATAAAAGAAGACGAGGAAAAGACAGAAGATATTTGCCATGTTTGAAGCAGTTATGGGACTGTCTAGAGTTCAGACTTGTTTTTCTCTTTCTTTAATCCAATGCCATGACGCAGTTGGGGAGAAAGGCGGTGGGGGGAGTTGTCAATTGATCCACTGGGAATTTGACCAAAAGCCAAGAACAACCCGTGGGAGCATTAGCTGGCTGATTGCTGCAGTGCCTTACCAAATTAATTTAGTTAACAGTAACACTGTTAAATTAAATAGTAACAACTGAAATATTTTGTGAAAAAGCCCACTTTGCCTTTTTGTGCTTTTATCATGATCATTATTGAGAAATTATTAGGCATTGGCCTTAAAAGACACTGTAGAGCCCTCAGCACCACTAATTAAAAGATTTAAGAAAATGTGTGTATATCTATACTGACCTTGTGTGGATTAGGCAAAATCCAAATAAATTTAAATTTGTGCACCCAATTCTTGCTTAAAAAAAAGAAAAAAGAAAAAAAGATGTATGTCGTACAACCATTCAACCAGCTCAAAGAAACCATTAAAAGACCAAAATTACCTTGACCGTCATGCCCAAGATGAGTGTATGTAAACTTCTGATCACAACTGCATGTGCAGTTTTACTATCACATTACGGCAAGGCTGGGATGGTCAATTTGGTAAAGTAAATCCGTTGGGCATCTTTCTTTGCCTTTAGACAACAATTCTGATGGCAAAAGAGCCAAACGGGACAGGCAAAAAAAAAAAAAAAAAAAAAAAAAAACTGATGTAATGTCTATAGCAGGAGATCACAGACAGAACTGATAATGCACAGTTGTGCGTATATGTCCGTTTTTTGGATGGGAAATTGCTCGGCTTACTACCGTTAGAGGGACACACAGCTGGCGAAATAATGTTTGAGAAGATTTCAGCTCTTTTTGAGGAAAATGGTCTGGATATGAAGCGTGTCTGTATACTTGTGACGGATGGGGCTCCATCCATGGCAGGAAAAGCGAGTGGTCAGCGAAATATTTATTTTAATTTGAAAAGGAATTATCAAAATGTTTTTTGTTATTATTATTATTATTATGAAAATTTATTTATTTTTATTGTTTTTTATTTCAAATGTGCAAAAAATAGTTTAGTTATAGCTCCCTTTTTTTAAATGGACCTTTTGGTGTGCATTTGTGAGAGGTCACCAGATTTATAGGGGAAAAGGAATAAAAAAAAATACTTGTTTTTCAATACAGTTGTGTGGGTTTGAAATTGATCATGATCTGCTGCTTACTGGCTTAAAAAAAAATATCTGGCCCAGATAAATTCCTCGGTTTGAAAATCTGGCCCAACTAACTTCGTAGTTGAATAGCCATGCCGTAGGGCTAAAGTCAAGGCAAGTCAGCAAGAACACACAACTTTGAAACAGAACTACTTTGAATTATTCATAATAATAATTATTATTATTGCAAATTATTTCCTTTTGTTTGATGTGGGGTCAACTGAAACTCCCAAATCCCAGGCTAATGTTCAGTCTATTAATTAAACACATGGGGATACGATGATGTCGGCTAAACATCTGGCACTAAAACAACGCGAACATGTTGACAAAATAATGGATCATTGCTGGAATCAGTGACTGCAATGTGTAGATATCTAACTTGAACTCTTCTTACAGTAGTTGAGTTTTACTACTTTATTCATAAAGATATAAATGTTGTTTTGATACTAACACAAGGTAGAAGTGAGAGACCACAGACCCAGTGAAATGTTAAGGTGGAGGTCATTCTACCCCAACTGAGCAGACAACACTTGTTTTATTAGGTAAGAGAAGCAAGAAAGGACAGGTTTTTTTGACTATACAATTTCTAACAGCAGAACCACTGTCAACACATTTCCATCAGACTCACATTTGAAATTTACTGATTTATGACAGCAGCAGAATACTGCATATTAAGAATTTGGCATCTAGACTATAGTGAGCTCATCACTTACTGCAAAAACAATACACATAGAAACACCCCCAGGATCCTGGTTTGGTCGAGAGGTTAAACATTTTTTCCGCAGATTAAACAGACCACAAAATTAGGAGGTATGTTGGACAAAGGATAGGGATTTGTGCTTATATGTAGGCAACGCTTAGTGCTGGAATGTTATCTGGTAATTGCTAAGGAAATGAAAGGGAGCAATAAAATGAGTAGTTTTTCTGCATGTAGTTACTTTTTATTTCTTACATAGTTATTCAATAAAGTAAAGAGTAATGCTTGTTTTTTTTTTCGATTAATGACCCCAACACTGCTGAACGACACCATGAAGAATGTGTGCAACAAGATTCATGTTATCAGGTATTAGCACTAATGAGATTTCACCTATCAAAAAGTATTTATGATTACAATTATCACCAAAGCTGACCCTTTCAACCTTCTACTCCCTGCAGACTATAGCAGTCACAAATACACACTCACACCTACACAAACACACACATACACACCCATCCATCTACTTCCATCCGGCTGTGGGCTCTACAAAGTCAGTCCGACAGTCCACTAAATTGTCATTGCAAGGTTCAGATTTTTTTGACAAGAACATGTCAGCTGCGATTGTCTGACAGTTATAGACAGCTTTACAGGCAGGTAAACACAGTGAAAGATAACAAGATGGACAGAAAAGTAGGAGGCTAAATCAATGGATGTACAGCAAGTTCACTGATCTGACAGATAAAGCAATATCACACATATCCCACCAAAACACAGCAACATTTATTTGTTGATCTTTGTGATCACAAAGACACTTGTACATGGTCCTTAACTGAATTGACATGGCTTCACCTTTTTAAACTAGCATCACTGTGTTGCCAACTGTGGGTTCATCTGACTTGGCAACTTTGCTTCTATATTTAGTGAGCTCCTGGAAACTGTCAAATCTCAAGCTTTTTTGCACACTTTGATGTTATGTTTACGCGGTGACTCAGAAAACATTTGCTGTCTCTTTTGATGACTTCTAAAAGCATACCTGCATGGAAAGTGTTTCAGCAGTATATTTTAGTTGTCACTGTTATATACGTCAGATGGAATGCATATAAAAAGCTCCTATTTTAATCAATCCAGAATCATTTATTTTTTCAGTCCATTTTCCCACCCCATTCCCTCAAGTAGCTGTGTGTCGTAATAATAGGGCATTATTGCTTTAATAATAGTCTAGGTAAGCTACTTAGAGACGTGCAGAAAGTTTCAACAACTTAACTTAAAGTTAACTTTACAACCATTACAATTACAGCTCAATACCTTCTTTGTCAAAATAGAAAGACTATGAAAGTTGATCTTTGAATTTTTGTTTTTCTATATATTATATATAATATTATATCTATATTATAATTATATTATCTTTTTTTTTTTTTTTTTTTTGTTATTTTGGATGAAAAGAAATGCCAATTCAAACATCACATAGGAGCACAATATCTGAGAGCACATCAAAAAGTTCTGAAAAAGTTGCGCATTTGTGATGTTGGTTCTGTTTTGTAGTTTTACAGCATTCTCGTATTTTTCCCAAATCTCATTCCAATGTAAGACTAAAGGATATGCAACTGTACAGAAGTAACACTAGCTTCCCAGTCCAGATCAGTTTTTAACACTTGTCAATGTTGTAATTAAAACATTTTAAGACATCTGGAGGCGTAAAATACAGATCATTGTATTTTACACCTTAGGACCATTTAGGAACTGACAGAAAGCATGCACTTCAAATTAGCATAATGATTTAATGATATAGGCCTTTACAATATCAAAACAGAACAAAGGACTCATTACTGATATTATAAGCACCTGGAGTATACTTTCAAATTGCTCAGCATTCCTATTTCATTTCTGCATCGTACCACACTCCTGATTATGAGGTCTGTGAAAAGATCTCTGGCAGGGGTATTTTGAAAACATTACAGCAACGAGGTCTTAGCGGCAGCATGTCATTACAGTAAAAGGCTTTGGTGATCACTGTGAACACCATGAATAAAATTTTCAAGGCTTGGAGAATTGTTGCTGACCAATTATTTCCATATCAATCAATGATTGCAAGTTATTACAAAAACTCACAGAAAATGAGAAGCAATGGGCTCTGTTTAAAGAAAAACAAAGTGTTTAAAAGAAAATACCTCGGTCCATCAAGTCACCTCCACATTAAATTTTACTGGCACTGTTGATGGATGGGAAACTTGTCAGGGATTGTGTTCTTGTCACTACACTGGTGGCTCTAACTGCTTGACCAGAGCGCCTGTGGGAAAAGTGACAGGATCTGGGGGGGTTGCATGAGCTTCTAAGTGCGTCACATCCTCCCAGGAAAGTTTCATTCTGTCAGGTGAAAAGAAGAAGCTGTCAACTCAGTGTTTACCACATGAGAAATGCAGCTGTCCAAACTCTCCACAGAATAACAGCGGGAGCTATTCAACCAGAGCTGCAGTCCACAGGCCAGTGGAGGTTCAAACTGGGAGGAAAAGAGGAAAATTAATTGGTTGGTAGTAAGCATTTGTGCTTAGAACTGGATGAATTTCATTAGTCTTGGCAGTTATATTACATAAAACACTAAGAAGCAGCAGAAAATATGACAGGTCTGGTCATGTCATGAATCTCTCGTCTCAGCGGTTTTGCTGAGTATTTCTCCCTCCCCTATCGACACCTCATGAACCTGTGTTAAGCCCTAATATGATGGGCTCGGCTGGGGATGCAAACTGCTGTCTGTAGGACTTTCAATGCCAGAGGGCAAAGGCCTTGCTGTGGACAAAGTATTGCAAAATTCTGCCAAAACAGATAATGACAGCCATCAGCATGGTGTCTGTCTAATACATAGTTTTGAGGAGAATAGGGTGACTGACGTTGTG
>NW_024583428.1:77800-86705 GCF_018398535.1 Haplochromis burtoni
CTTCCTGTATCCAAAAAGGATGCCTCCATATTATTCCGTTCTTTGATGGGCCTTCCTTCTCATCACACCCTTTATCCAACTATATCCCTTGATAGCACCAAAGCTCTTCCCATACATAAAAATGATGTTTTGATGTTAATACATTAATTTATTTCTGCCTTTACCCAGATGATACAGTTCTCTACTGCTCATACCTGTCAATAGAACAGACACTTGGTTTCCTACAGTGTGTCTTATATGTTGCTGAGTCCCAGTAATAGTAGTAGTAGTAATGCTTACTTATAAATACAAACACATCCAACTTTATACTGTTTCAAAATGGAAAAGAGTCATCAGTTAAGATGAGACACCATCATCTACACCCGACTAAAACCCATGCTGTTCTTTTTTAATTTATTTTTATTACTGGGTATAAGAATTGTTAATATCACAACTTTCTCTGTGTTGTTACTAACTGAGCATCTCTGTATGCTCACAAGTTTTTCCATTTGTTCACTTTTATATATAAAAATATCACCTCAGTTCACTTTTAGAAATATTTTAAATATTCCTAAAATTTCTAATATTTGTTTTCCTGGACTGATCTACAGAAAGACCTGCAAACTTAGTCTAGTGGAATTTAAGTCATTTACAGAGAATCAAAAAATAGAACAGTGGTCAAGGGGATTTCTCTTAAATCTGTGTTTTGTTTAAAATTGTACCTGTTTTTTATCTTGAGTTTCTTAATCACATATGATCTGAATATTGTAAGTAACATCTGTACTGGTTTGTATTTGATTATGTGCATAAATGTTACAATCCCTGCTGTCATCTTAGCCACATCACTTCTCGAATCTTTTATTCCAGTTAAGCTTAAGGAAGTGATTAAAGGGTCACTATAGCTTTAAGCCAAACAACATACGCTTTTAATTTAGGATGTTTCATGTGGGTCTTATGCAGACTGTGATAGGCATGGTTGATCTGAGCTCGTTCAGACATGGTTACTTTTGTTTGCACTGAGGATTTTATGGTTGTCTTTGTTTGCACAGGTTTTTTTTTTTTTCAAAGCACTGTTTGGAAACAGCTCTGAGCATGTCTCTCCTTTTTCATTGCTATGTTTAAGTCAGAATTGATTTGGGTTTTTTTGTGGGGTTTCATGACCGATGATCAGATCTATCTATTTAAAGGTCAGCCTTGAATGTAATCTATTCCTGTTTGTCGTTTAAGAAACAGAAGAGCTGGTCATTAACATCACTGCAAGATACACATTATTGGCACGTACTCATACTTACACATCAAAAATGCTTTTATCTTAAAGCTGTTGATTAACTGTCAGTATTAGAATTAGAATATTAGAAACAGAAAAAAACCTCAGACAGTGTTTTTCATTGAAATGATATGTAGATATATTTCACATATATCTTCTCACTGTCTGAACTAATCATCAGCAGTAAGAAGGAAACTGAACTAAACAGAATAAGTTACAGATAACTTAATCAGAGGGAAAGAAAGCTGTGTGTTTGCTTGTGACAGAGGGAGAGAGCAGAGTGCTTCAAGCTGTGATTTAATTAATTGTGTAGCACAATGCAGTACTTTTAACTGTTCTTTAACAGGTTTTAAAAAGAGGTATCACTCCAATTTAAGTTGACAATGCAGATGAGAGTGACTCTTAGACCCTGGAGCAATGTGAGATGAAACTCTGATATGCACGTACAGGTAAGTAAGTAGATAATATACACTATATAGACGAAAGTACTGAGGCACCTACACATAACATCTACAGGAGCTGCTAGACCAGGGAAGGGCAACTCCAGGCCTGGAGGGCCAGTGTCCTACAGGCTTTATATGTGTCCTTGATCCAACACAGCTGATTTAAATGGCTAAATTACCTCCTCAGCATGTCTTGAAGTTCTCCAGAGGCCTGGTAATGAACTAATCATTTGATTCAGGTGTGTTCACCCAAGTGATAGGACACTGGTCCTCCAGTCCTGGAGTTGCCCCCTTTGCTAGATCATGGGATGTCATTAAGTAAACGGTGCACAGTTTGTTGTGTTGATGTTACTGCCAGTGGAGGTTTGGAACTCTGCAGGTACTCAGTTAGCAGAGCATTGGTGACTATACCGCTCAGCACCTCTCTTTAACAGGAAGAAACCTCTGGCAGAAGCAGGCTTAGGGAGAAGCAGCCATCTGCCACTCCAGGTTGGGAGTGAGGGAAAGAAGACTAGATAAAGAGAGCCAGAGGTTAAAGATATCTATTATTAATCTCAAATAATAACTAAATGCTATAGTCATGACATAACCAGGAGGGAAAACATTTCACAAACTGATTTATTGCAACACTAGCATCCTATTACAGAACTACCCATATGGAAAAAAAATAGTAAAAACTTATATGTGATTACTCATGAAAGTGGCCACTTTCATGAGTAAATCATATAAGGCTTACAAGATTTACTCATGAAAGTGGCCACTTTCTCATTACTTTCATACATTGTTTTAGTAAGTATCCAAAACATACAAGTTTCATTATATAATTTTTCAAGGGATCTTATATCTGTTTTCTTATATGCTTTTCATACAAGTTTCACACAAGACAGATACAAACTTTATAAGATTTATATATATCTTTTCCATATGGGTATGCTCAAATTTAGTGAGCTCTTAAGTACAACCCATTCTTTCCTAAATGTTTGTAAAATGGCTAGGTGTTTGATTTTATACACCTGCAGCAATTGGACCGAAAACATCTGAATTCAAAGATTAAGACATGTGGCTCATATATCTTGGTGAAAGTTATAGAGGGAATTAAAAGGTACTCAAGTATATAACAAAAACTGATCATTGCTAAAGTTATGATTAAGTAAAGGTTTTGAATGAACTCCTACTTGTTTGTGTGAAAATATTAATTAATCTCATTCATCCATGTCAAAATTGCATGCTGTATTTAACTATTCATTCACCCAGCAAGCTCCCTGAGAATTATTCTAGTGCTAATCTCACCCTACTTCCACCCACGTTCTTGTCAAGACTCATAATTCATAAGGCAAGCGGAGATCAGAAAAAGGTGAGGATGAAAAAAGTAAACATTGTATGCATAAGAGTGCACACTGCTGCATTTGCAGTTATTTTGCTTCTATAATTTAAAACCATCAGTTGAATGAGTGAACTGGTTCTATAAGGCAAACAGTTGCACGGGCTCTTTGTTATCCAGATCATCCAGTGGCCTTCATTGTTATTTCAGTTCCATGGGAGGAGGTGGGAAATGAAGCAGGGATTTGAGGGTGTCTGGGGGTGAATAATTGTGGACAGCTGCAATGTGTGCACTGAAATTATTATCATTTGATTGTGATGTGTTCCTTTCAGTGGACTGTGATGTGTTTATTCTATGCAGTATGTTTTCTGTTTGCTTATCTCGTGTAAGAATGTGACTGTGATTCAAACATAATGAGCAGATGTATAATTGAGGACAACTGAACAAATAGTCACAGCCTGGTTTAAGCATAGTTGGTTCAAGTTAAAAGCGACCCCTGTCATGAGGTAGGGAAAAACCAAAAGGTCTAAAAAATGTGTCAGACAGGAGGAGCTTTGGGAAAACATGGCTCAGCTGACGTTGCCCAGTGTGCTCATCAACAGGAATGCTAAAATCTGAAATGGCAAACCTGACTTTTTGATCCCCTCTTGAGTGCTGCTCAGCTCTCTTGAACCATGTGAGATGTCAGTTTGATGAGTACATGAGAAGGATAAAAATGTTTGCTGTATCAGAGAACTTGCTCCTGGAAACAGGGATGTAATAATACTCCACAACAGTGGGCATTTTATTAAACAAACTGTTTTTTGGTTTTTGGGGTGTTTTTTTTTTGTTCCATACAGTTCATAGTGTGACATTAAAACTGCCTAATATTGAGTAGGCTCGTGGGGTTTCAGCAATCTTAGTTTTATTGCAGTCCTGTATAAAATAAGAAACTTTGATATGACATAAAGTTGGATGTAAATAGACAACAGGAGGTAGAAAGTTTTGACAGCAAACAGAGAAAATATAAAAGCAATGATTTAAAACGTGAAATAGCATTTTACTGTAGAAGGCTCATGAGTCAGTGTCTTAATAAAATGTGAAATCAGAATGAAATGAAACAAAAAACAAACAAACAAAAAAACAACAACATATGTGTCCCAAGTCCCAAGCTTGAAGGTTTGTTCACATTGTTTATATAAAAAAAATGTTTTTTGTATGTACATTTGTGTATTTGTGAATGTGCTTTTGTTAAAACCAAAGTCAAAGCATGGTTGAATGTGTTGCTTCTTGTTATGTCTGATGAATTTATTGATGTAATATTTGTTTTCTCAAAAAGAAATGTCTTTACTGACAGGTGACAAATGTCTGTGGCCGAAACGATTGATATACATGAAATAATGATAACAACAACAATAACAACAACAAAGAAGCTGTTTAAAAAATAATTTCACACTGTATCATCAAAATTGTTACTTTTAAATTACCTGAATAATTTCATTATAGATCTTTTTTTTTCCAAAATCAAGCTGAAATGGCACATTTACAAGTTACAGAATTCAGAATCAGAATACTACAGTTATTATGCTTGTTAGTTTTCCCTGTTTAAAAACATTTATTTAAAACCTTGTCTTTAAAGCCATTAAGTGCTTAACGCAGTCTTCTCTCTCTCTAACCTACCATTGTTGCTCTCTCTGCACTGTCTACTTCCTTAAAATATCTCAGGACTAAAATATTGTTCATTTTCAAGTAACTAAGTAACAAACAGTGATCAAACAAATGCTACTGACAGTAGTGACAGTAGTGCAATCCCTTGCAGTTAAAATTCCCAAGCTACAAGCTGCCAGTCTTCATCACTTAGTCACAAAAGATTAAAAATAAGATTGTAACCTCCTTCCAACTAGGGAAAAAATCAGTGGTTGCCTGAGGACTGCAGTGCAATCTTTTGCTGCCAGAGACTGATGGAAATTAGTTGTGGGAACCAGCTGGTCATCCAGAGGTTGAGAACAACCCAACAACTGGGTGACCACTTTATATCACAAGGGAGGCAACCTGTCTCCATGCACCAGCTTGCACCAGTAACCAGCTGCATCAGCAATGCAGCTCTTTATGATGGAGGATTTGACTTAACTGGTTGGTACTGAGTTGTACTCTAGTTTATTGGTGTCTCGATTTACTAACGTTGCTTTTAAAAGGCAGCTGACTCCAAATGGCAGCAGACCTGGTGCTCATCTGCAAAGCAGATATTTCAAAGTCCATGTGACTGTTTTCTAGTAAGTCTTTTTTTTTTAAACCTAGCAGGGATTGACCTACTTATGAAGAGAAATGAAAGGCTAAAAATAATGTGGTTGTTTCTGTAAGATAGCTACCTATGTTAGTTTCTCTCCATGTCACAATGCTAAGGTACTTAATACATTTTACTGAGCATATTTACCTGCAAGCTACATAGATTAACTTATCTTTAGCTCTGTTGTGACGAGGCACTTTTTCATGGTGGGTTGAAGGTTTTGTGAAAGGTTTCCTGATCCAGTGACATCAAAAGACTCAGTTACATGTTTGTGTTGTTGTAAAACTCTTACTGACCCATGTTATTTTTTGTGGACCGTATCATGGATTAAAACACATTTAAGGACAATTAGCCCCATGTATAGCAAAGGTAATGAGTGTGTGTTACCAAATTTGATATAAAATATATTGCTCATGCTTGATTTAATCAAACTCAAATTAGTAAATGTGTTTAATTTTTTTTTTTTTTTCAAAATACAGATGACTGTTGTCCAGGCCTTAGATAAAACATTCAGTGCCAATCGTTCCTCCATGTCAGGAAAAACCTTTGGCTGTGTCCACCACAAGCATCAATTGACACTGCTCCTGGAATGCTTATTACTCCCTTTTGTTAAGCTATCTATAACATTATTGATAAACCTTTGATGGGTAAAATCATGAGACCATGAGAAAACATCTTAATGTTTATTTTTTGCTCTTTATTTTAAAGCAAACTGTTGTGAAATCAGCAACAGCTTTACTTTAGCTGTGTAATAAATAGATGCTTTTGTTTTTTTTTTCTTCTTCTTCTTTTTTTCCCTAACCAGAGGAGCACTTTCTCTAAACATCTGTCAAAGACTGTTAGCTAAATAGGCTTTTTAGTAAACTGAGGCAGGATCCTCAACTGATGAAAGCTGACTAACACAGGAGAATTAGATTTTACATTGGAAGTACTACGCTCCTCAAAAACAGAGCTTTTCTTTTTCCATCTCTGCCTTAATCAGCTGTGTTAGAGTTTATATTTTGATTGCAAATCAGCACATCATAAAGCTGCTTTCTGCCTTATTAATTGGCCAGCCATAGTGTCACATGCTTCACCACTGTATCACACAATAAGAGCTTATAAGATGCACCCAAACCCAGACGAACATAAACATTTGGCCATACAATATGTACATATTAATTGAATGCATTAAATGATATTTCAGATGGTCACAGTCACATTTGTTTTATCCATAATATTACAGATACATATACACACGCAAGAGTAAATCGTGTCTTAGATTTTGTATTAGGTTTACTTTAGGTTAGGTTCATTGATTTTAGTAAATAAATTGCCCTTTAGTAAAATGAAAGAATTTTCATTTATCAATCTATATATCTGTACATTCAGCAACCTTTAGCAGTTATTGACTTCTTCAAATAACCTTACCTTACTTTTCTTGTAGAATTCTGATGGAGGCTTCTGACTGAGAAATATTTCAAGTTCCGTGTTTGACAAAAATTAAAGTTTCTTCAAGGTAGTATTAAAATCAATTAAGAAAAACCTTTTAGGGTGACAATTACCTCAAGGCTGGGAACATTAAGAAATAGTCCAGATGAGACAAATGCTGAAAGACATCAGAATGTTAATAAAATTCAAGACAGCTCACCAAAAGTACGAAAATTCAAGCTAAACACTGGTTTGCACAACTCTCCACAAGGGAACTGCAGCATGCAAGGCTGATGAATAAGAAATACTAACTAGTCACCAAATTACTTCAACACTTTACCCACCAGAGTGTTTGAACTTTTCATTTGTAATTCACTAATCACTGAAAAAAAATCCCCTTTTTTCTTTTTATCATACAGAGCAGAAACGTTTTACACTATCACATAACATGAAAACACCAATTGCTGGAGTATTTTATTATTGGCAGAGAAAGCTTTAAGAAAAACCACCAATAGATTAAAAGCCAGAAAAGTATTTTATTAATATCGATTTTAATAAGTTAATAGTCTGTATCCTCCGAGTTTGTGTTTGTTTTTATAGACTTTTGTCTTTATGCTGTCCAGAATTTAATGAAGCTTAGTTGATCCTTTGTTGGTTTGTTTCAGCATCCTGGCTGTGAATCATTGTTCACTGTTGTTGTTGTTTTTTTCTTGTAGTTTGCTTGTTTCCTGTACCTCCCAGAGGCCTTTAGTTTGTTCCAGAGTCTGAAATCTTCCGGTGCTGCACCTTTCTTATTAATCTTCTTGTGTACCAGTATTTTCAGAATTTTTTTCGGCCACCTCGTTTTCACATTTGTATTGTATTGGGCTTCTTTTTATTTTTTTATCATTTTATGTATTTATACATAGATTTATTCCTGGACATTATGCAAGTATGCATCTATTCATTGACTTTACTTTTGATCTTCATATGCATCATATTGGCTGTAAAATCAAACCGAAACAAAAAAGAAGACAATAAGAGATGAACATACAAGTCAACATGTCAATGCAAAGGAATGCTTAGGCAGATTATGTGCTTGTGTAAGTTTGTGGCCCACTGCCATATTGATTGTTTTACAAGATGCATGCTCAGGGTTTGTAGTGTATTTATGTATTGAATCTACCGTCCTTTGCCATCTCATGCAATATATGCATCTGGGGGAGAAAAAAAGTAGGACACTGTACAGATAGGCCAAATATCAGAATAAGTTACAAAAAAAAGAAAACATGAGAAATTGAAAGACTGGAAGTAAAAGTGTAGGGAAAAAAATAGGACAAATAGGGAAGAAAAAAAACTCATCTTCTGAACAAGGGCCAGATGTAGAATTAAAATCCCCCTTTTTGTGTTTAGTATGCTAAACACGTTGTCGATCACTCATCACTATCCAACTGCCTTGGCACTTAGGGCAGCTCTATCTCTCCCTCTCTCCGAGCCTTTGATGCCAGCTGAGCAGGAGAACAGGATGGGATGGGGGGGGAGAGCACACGGTGCAGATGTTAAGTGTGAAGTTGAGCTGACATGCTGTGTGCAAAATATATCACAAGTGAGCTCACATGGAGGAGGAGATTGTTGTGCAAAAGCTTGCAAAACAAGAAGTGGCACGCAGCTTTGCTGATGAGGGGTGACACAGAAGCTCATCAGTCAAAAGCTTTTGAGCTCTTGAGGTGATTTAGGCTTTTAGCTTATATCAACTTGAAAGCATACAAAGATGCACGATGAATATTTGGGAAGGACATGCTGGCACAACAAAAGCGTCAAACAATGTTTATTTCCTTTTTGCATTAATCAATGGTGTTTTTGTCTAAAACAGGGGTGTCCAAACTCCGGCCCGCGGGCCAACTGTGGCAGTTATGAAAGAGTATAATGTACGACGTCATTATGAAACCAAACATCAGGCCTATGCATCCTACACTGGTGCTGAGCGAGAGCAGAAAGGGTAGCTCTTCTGCGGGTCAGCAACAGTATTTTTTCGTGCTCAAATGGTCCAGGAAAAGGCTCCAATAGCCAGCTATGAGGTCGACCAACTCATCGCAAGACATGGTAAGCCTTTTTCAGATGGAGACCTCATAAAGCACTGCCTCGTTAAAGTCACCGAAATAAAATTTCTAAAATTGACGGCGTCTTCATTAATCCCATGCAAACGTACACCTATCTGGAACAACCCTGACATATTACAA
>NW_024583429.1:0-1586 GCF_018398535.1 Haplochromis burtoni
CTAGGTGCAATTTTGCTGGGATTTAATGTGAAGTCTCCCTCCATAATCTGTGTTTTTACAACATAGTGAAGGAGCTAACGTCCATTTGAAGCTCCAAACGCAAACAAACACTAGTTATTAAAGTTTTATCTGACTTTAAGTAGATTTCTGCCTCCACAAATTGCAGTTTTACAGCAGCTGCTGTCTCTAAGGTGCATCTTTTATTCATATTTTCAAAGTGCAGCGAGGTGAAGGATTCAATTTAAATAGAGTTGAATTCGTTTGTATTAGATTTTCCAGGTTTCCTGCAGCTTTTTCTAGCTCAGTCCTTTTTATGCAGCCGTGTTACAGATAAAACTGTCAATTTAAAAGAGCATTGTATTTCAAAATTATTTTTAGTTTTAGATTTTCTTCTTTGAAACATCTTTTTAACTTAAAAATAATCACACGGCCATTAAGGAGACAAAAAACTATTCTGTGTTTAATTGATCGTCATGGATACTGATCGCTTTAAACACCATTTTAAACGTGAACTGTGAAAAAATGGATTTCTAAGCTTTCAATCCTTCAGTTTGAAGCTGTGACGATAAATGAGCATTTGATGTAGAAGTCACGTATCCGTTTAATCAATTACTTTTGTTTTCCACTCCTGGATGGAGGCAAATAGCCGTTTTTAACTTTCTGCTGCTGTGGTTTGAAGCCAACAAGACAAATTAGCATTAGAAATGAAAGCCTTGTATCCTCTTAATTCACGTTAATAGATAATATCTGTTCATAAAAAGCTTCATCGGTCTGGAACACAAAGTTTACATGGTAGCGTTGGGACCAATATAAATATTTACATAAAATATAAACAGTTTCTAACTGTTGCTGTTTGCAGATTAAAGGATAAACAGGTAAACACTACAGATTAGTTTGAGTTGGCATTTTAGCTCATGTCCAATGTTTTGTCAAACACTTTCAAGGTTTTAATCTTGTAGTCTTAACCAAGCACTTAGCTACTAAGCACTAAAGTGAAGCTTGACTGAAATGAATTTTGACCTGTATTAAACCCCACATGCTGACCCGGCTGCTCAGTAGAAAGACTTCATTCATTTGTGTTTTCAGAGAAGAAGCAGTGTCAGTTTCTAAGGCTTCATTCCTGTGGTCAGTAACAGAAGATGTGACTGACCATTACACACTCAGCGTTAGCTTGATTTCAATGTGAATTCTGGTGTTTTATACAGACTGAACCTAACAATGTGTCTCACAGCAGCTGTGCTTTACATTATCCGCCTTTTGAGGAGGTTTAGTGATACAGTTTCCTTTAAATTTTAATATTGACATGATTTTATTGTCATTTGGATCCTCACCTTGATCCCAACTGGAGTTGATTTCATGTGTTTTTCTCTCGTATCTGACCACAGATATGGCAGAATACTGACACTGACATGCCTGTGCAGTGAAAGGCTCCACCTTTGTTTGTTTTCACAGTGTCGGGAGAAAGAAAAGTTACTGTCAAGGTTTCATTCCTGTGGCTCGCAGCACCAACAACGAGTACAGACTTTTTTCCCCCTCGTTTAACCAGCGTATATGAGGCAAACAAAGCAGAGTGTGACGGTATTTGA
>NW_024583429.1:2264-10675 GCF_018398535.1 Haplochromis burtoni
ACACAGATCACAGCAGCTGTACTGCAAAACATCACTCATTTCAAGGAGCACAAGTCACTTTGTGAAGGTTTAATAAACCATATGGGACCGTGGAGCGCACCTCCTCCACCTGCATTTTCACAGGGCAGGGAGGGAAAATGTTAATTATTATTGAGGTTTGTAGCTATAAATCATGAAATAAATATTCGACACTGAAGTTTAGAATCTAAAGAATTTAAATAAGATTTTTAGATTTTATGTCACCGTTTACAGGTTACACCCGCGGCTGAGCAGTAAAATCTATCACCAATAATCAATCACAGAGAGGGTGACACGGGGAGGAGAGGGAGGACACGGATGCCCCCCCTCTCTGGTTCCGCAGTGGTCCACGCTCGCACGCGCACTCGCACGCGCCGCCGAAGCATTTCGCTGTCAGTGAGAGAAACGCCTTGTCATGCCGGCGCACGAGCCTGACAACCTTCAACATCTGCACCACAACCGCCCTTATCGATCGGCCGCTCGTCTCTAATCGATACTCACTTTGTAGAAGATGAGCTTCAAGGTGCCGTAGAAACCCATGGCTGCCCCCTCCGGTAGGTACGAGCCTCCCGGAGCCCCGAGGGGTGGAAAAAATATATATTACAAAGTTCAAATGAATGAATCCGGAAATAAAATTTGGGAAAATAAAAATAAAGAGGGATATCCGAGAATGGGCGTGACGTCACACATCCATGGGGCGCTAATCGATGAGTTTGAGAGGAGCCGCCGAGCTGCTGCTGCTGCTTCAGGATCCACTCACTGACTGACTCCCTCTCTGCGCTCCGGCTCTATGCGGCTCGACCTCCACGGGAACACGCAGGGACATGCCTCTCCGTGCCTCGTGAGAGGGAGGGTGGAGCCTCTGTGCGTGTCCGTGTGTGTGTGTGAGAGAGTGTGCGTGTCCAATGCACGGTAATTATCGTCGCTGTAGCCTAATTACCACGAAAACACTCGAGTTTGAGTCCAAAGCGTTTAGAGGAAAACAAGCAGCTGTTTTTAATGAGCGCAGACACACATCAAAGGTTCCGAACAGGAGGAAAGACAGAATCAAATGACACACTGCAACAGTTACACACCATTAATATCACGTCCTCTGCAGAGACACCTCAGTGTCAAACACACACACATGTAATTTAGTGTAATAGTGTAATATACTGGGATATTTATAATTCGAGCTGTGTTGTGAATTTGATTTATATCATAGTATTTAATTGGAGCAAATGTGACCACATTTCCTCTGGGATTAATAAACTAGTTTGATTGTCATACACCTGTTAACCTGCTCGTTAATGCACATATCTAACCTGTCAATCACATAGCAGCACTCAGTGCATTGAGGCATGCGGTTGAGATGACCTGTTCAAACGTAGGATTAGACTGAGCGAGACGGGTGTATTTCAGAAGCTGCAGATCTGCTGGGATTTTCCCGCACGACCATCTCTACGGTTTCAATGATGTCAGAGGTCAGAGGGGAATGGCCAGAGTGCTTCACGCTGGCAGGAAGGCAGCAGTAACTCAAATAACCGCTCACCACCAAGGTATGCAGAAAAGCATCTCTGAATGCACAACACAATAGGCCTTAAAGCAGCACACAAAGCCAAGGCTACAATTCACAAAGGATCAACACAATAAAATAAAAAGAATGAAGGAAAAAATGTTGCCTGGCCTGTTTGCTGCTGGGACAGGCTACGTCCACACAGACACAGCTATTTTGGTAAATGTAACTTTTTCTATGAGTTTTGGCCTTTTGTCCACACATAAACAGCACTGTGCACCATGGAAACAGAGCACTGGAAAGACTCCTTTTGAAAACATAGTTTCCATTTCTATATTTCGAAAAGAAGGACAATGGTGATTTTGTCTCACAGCGTCAAATATGTGAACCTTTATCGCCTTCTTCAACAGTGCACCGTGTTATTGTTTGTGGGCTGCTGATTGGCCATTTCCTCAGTGGTTAAGGCTACATGACCGTTTTTTGTCCAAAACAAAACAAAACAAACAAAAAAATCCAGGAATGCTATACTAGCAACGTGTACCTAATGAAGTGGCATAAGCATATTAGCAAATTAGATGTTTAATAAGTCAGGCCAGTAAAATTACTGGCTCATTTAAAATAACACTTGAAATTGTTTCCCTTTCGTCAAGTGTCAAAAAAAGTATCTTGTGAAACTGTTTTTTTGAGCCGTCCGTTCATAAAACTGACATCTCGACAAAACCACGAATCGGTTTGTTTCCACGTCTCAAAGCAAAGCAGCTGAAGTAAACCAGTCTAAAATATATCTACACGCTTACAGGAAGTAGCACTAAAAAACAAATACCCAGACTTTTTCCTCACAATTTAAGAAGTTTTTCATTACTTCACAGAACACTTTCAAGCTTCAGCGTTAGTGTTTTTGGCTGCTGCCATTTTGACTTTTTTGGACCAACTACCTGTTTGTGGTAAACAGAGGGTTTAAACAGTAGGTGGGTGGGGCTTCTGAGTCGCCCATATTAGGGACATCCCCTCTCTGCTGCCATGTCCCAATCACCTCATGAAATAAACTACTGTCGCTGTCTTTGCGAGTTGGAAATCCGACTTGAGATGGGGTTCAAGACTCAAATTCTGACTGGGAACTTTGAAATTCTGGCTACAACTTATTCAGGAACGTGTCATAAGACATCATACGGATCCAAAGTGTGAAGCGTGAGCTTTCGGCTCACACGGATCCCTGTCACCCATCACTGTAACAGCAAAGCACAAAAGAGAACTGTGTCTGAACCAAAGCTGAAAGCCGACCACTGTAAACATTGTGACGTTACTGTGAAAGAACGGCCACACAGGCAACAGGAATAAATGTGACATGCTTTCACATAAACAAACACACACACCCACATATGGGCACAGCAGGGGGTTGTTGGAGGTTGCAGCTTTCTCACAGCTGATTGACCTGAAGGTCGAGTGACACTCCCACAGGCGCGCACACACACGCAAGCGCACACAAACACACATTAGGCAGCTCTGGGAGTTGGTGGAGGTTAATTTGGGAGGTCAAGCCTTTCACTCACTGCCTGCAGAGACAAAACATCCAACACCTTCCCCCTCGCTTACCTGTAGAGCTTTTTTTTTCTTGCCTTATCTTCCCCCTTCTGAATCTCTCTTCCTTTGTTACCCTGCTGGCCTGAGACGCTCTGTTTTTTCCCTTCTCGTCTTATCTCGATTACATGCGAGCGCACGGAGGAAGTTGCTGTATAAACTTGGCATCCAGAAAAATGGAAACACCTGTAAATCCAACAAAGCAGCCCTGCAGCCGGTCAAACTGCATCAGCGCTGAGGTGGTTACGTACACTCTGTTCAGTCTCAGAGGAGTTTGTGATGCTGTTGTCTTGGCTGTATCACAGACAGAGAGAGGAAAAGCTGTATATTAAAAACACCTGAATGTATAACCCATACGAGCCTGATTAACACGTGAGGCGGGATACGCTCGGTCTTTTTTAATTGCATTTACAGACCGGATCCAGATATAATGTTGGCGCCTGTTAGTTTGCTCTGAGCTTAATCAAAGACAAACTTTCCAAACAATGCTAAACAGATCATCAGTGCATGCTCAGTATTCCAGCTTGTGGCCCGTCTCCTGCTACTTTAATCTACAAAGGTTGCCACTGCATTCCTGATTGCGTCCAGAGAGACCATTTCTTCTAAAAGTACAGTTTATTTTAAAAAAAGAGGCACTGAGCTGTTTTTACTTGTGATTTTTGGACTAAAAACAGGAGGACTTAATGGGAAACCAGCTGAGTTCTCAGAACTTCTCTCTCAGAGCATGTACTGCATTTAGTAACTGATGCTGCTGCTTATAAGCGACGACTGAAACCAAATGCTGTGCCGGCAATTTTGTCCAATAATGACTCTGAAAGCTCCCGGATAGTGAGTGAAAATTGCTTTGAGTAACATGAAAAACGAGCGATACAAGACATCCTTCTGCTGGTCAGTGAACTCTCTGCTCCGAAAGCCAACCAGAGGTCGTGACCTTTGTCAAACAGGAAGCGATAACCTGCCAGGTTTAGTCAGCTCAGCAGTCTGAGTGCCCAGTGTTTCCAACTCACACCGATGCAGACGCAGAGGATGGAGGTGTTCACCAAGCGAGTAATTATGGACCATCTCTGCACGTGAACGAGGGCTAAATGTCATCTCCTAACTCACCCCACGAGAAACCACTCATTTTTCCCACACTACATTTGCAGTATGTCATATCCAGCCATGGAACAGCGCCACCCCGAGACTATAAAAACTTTACAAGTTACAGCACCTTAGAAGTACATGAGGTGGCCGCTTCATTTCTTCCCAGCTTTTTTTGAGCACTTATAACTTCTTAAATACAGGACATTGAAACTTGAAAGTCAGTTTTCAGACTCCCCCCCCCCCCACACACACACACACACACACTTAAGCTCTTAAAACTCCAAACAAACCAACTCGCAGTGCTACAATATGACTCTGAAATCTCATTATTGTTGCATGGCCAACTTTGAGCATGACTTTCAATTATGGCAAAATTTTGAAGCACTACTAAAATATTTTAAAAGAACAGCTGAGATGTTGCGTGACATCAACACAAACACTGAAGTTAGTGTTGAATACTGTGAAGGATTGGACTGATTTTATACACACTTTAATACTTTATCCCCAAACAGACTCTTCACACGCTTCTACCACAGCAGCTGTCATTTACCTGACCTGCTCTGACCCCGCCTCCTGGCTACAGCCATCCTGATCACCTTCATCATCAGGACCCCGGATGATCTTTAACCTCTGGACCTGCTAATCTATAAACCTCTCTTTCTCTCTGTCATCACATCACTTATTGGTCAATCCTCCTCCCTTCATCTCTTCTTGCTGCTTTGAAGCCTCTCACTTCATTTCCTTTGTGTCGCAGCACTTCCTTCCTCCCACCTTTTCCTTCCATTATATCTGGGACTAATTCTTCTCTTTCTCCTCCTCCTCGTAGTTTCCATTTTGTCATAAATTTGAATTCAGCATCTCCCGCTGTCTGCTTCTAATTTACGTCTTTTTCATCCCTCCACTGCTCTGTTTTCTCCACAGAAACATGCTCGACATGTGTCACAAATTAATCCTGGAAGTCAAAAGCAAAACAGAAGGAGTGCATGAAGACGTAGGTGGAAAATACAATGTTTGGGTGTTTTAGAAGCATCCCCAGTGGTAGGGTTTTAAAAGTATTTTCTGAACCGTGCATCAGCTGATTTGCATTTTTTTTGTATCACCTATAATTCAAAATAACTCCATCTAGATTTAAGTCTTATTGTTTTTCAAGTTTCTCCTGTGCACATGTTTATTCTGCAGATCCTTTGTAATGAATAGAAAGTTTCCCCATCTCAAATAAAAAACTACAGAAACTAAAATTTGCTCTCTGCTGAGAATTTACAAGAGAAGCCACTTTTGGAAAAGTGACGACTGGGAATATTAGATGCTCTCCTGCTCGATACAAATCTCTGAAAGCAAACCAACAACACAAACCTGATCTCAGAGAGAGCTGACAATCATTTTATTTTCCAGCAACTTTGCAACGAATCGATAACTTTACAACAGACGAGACTGCAGCAAGTCTCCAAAACCTGAAACAGTATGTACGGTATTATTTAGTGGCTCTAAGCAAAAGATCACTGGTTTGGTCCGAGGAGGAGACACAAATCCCTCTGGGGGTTTCATCAGGAAAAATTCTGCCACACCAAACACGAGCTACCCACTGTGGTGACATCGTGTGAATAAGTGAACAGCCAGTAGTTTAGGCATTTTCAATACAAGACTTTTTTTCTAACACATTTAAATTTCATGCAGCTTTCATTCATTTTTGAGAGTTTGTTTAGTTTAAGTTTTAGGATGTTAGTGACTAGATGGAGGGTGGTCTGTGGTCTCGTTCCCATTTGCCCATGTGTGTGCTGGATTTTTAGCAGCTACTGAATTTTCAAAATAAGAGTAGGTTTTCGTAGCCTGGAGCTCAGATTACAGAGGGCTTGAAAGTGTCAGACACTTTTCTGATTGGCAACACCTTTCTGGAGAAGACTGAAGCAAGTCCAGCATGCTTCAAGCAGTGGAAAAAATAGTTATCAAACACAACACTGGCATTGTGATCATAAACAAGGCTTTAAGTGGGGATGATGGTATCATGTTTGTGCCAGTCTGCAATAGTTTTTGGCTACTCTGAGAGAAAGATTTTGGGTACGAACATCAAAGTTTCCAGTTTGCTGTAGTCCTCCAAAATGCACTGACTAAGGCCAACTGGAGTAGTTCACATTGCTAGTTGTAATTCTACAGCATGTAGATGGTCTGCAAAGTCATGCTGGTCTATTTACTCCAACAAGCAGTTTCAAACAAAACAAAACACACAAAAAAAAATGGACGTATGAAGCCAACTATACTTGGGTGGTCTGAAGTCCTTTGTGTGAGAAACCCTGCATCTACAGCATTCAGATCCCAAGCTGTAAATCTTTAAACATCTGAAAGGACCATCATGAGTGACGAGGAAGACAAGTCCTGCAACAGATGGTCTGACCCCCACACAGAGCCCAGATCTTATCATCATGGAGTCGGTCTGAGATTACTTCAACTCAGACAAACAAAACTCTTTCGGATAGTACTGATCAATGTCCAAAAACACAGAGTGTCTCTATACAGGAAAAAGATCACCAGCTTACATCTCTTCTTCGTGTATTTTTCCCTCCACCCTGTTCATCCTTCAAAGCTCAGCCTCCCTCCCTCTCTGGTATGCAGACCCACAGAGTCTCTCGCTCTGATGACCTTGTAAAACCTGAAGCTTGTGTGAGTGTGTAACTGTGTTCTGCATTAAAGCACACCCTTTCCCACACTCAAGGACTTTGAGTGCATGTAAATTTCCAGAAGCTACTCTCCACTCGGTCGTGCCGCTCGTTATGTAGCAGCAGAGCTTGGGAGACCCTGTTAAGGCTGATATGACGCTCAGCTGATAAAACAATGGATGGCATGTGTTCACAGAGGTGGCAGCAGTCCTTGTTGCAGGGAGAGTGCATGATAACCGCGCTGCTCTGTGGGGACTGGAGTATATCGTGGTATACGAGATAATCTTTGTTCTAGGGCTTAAATTTGGCCAATTTTATGGTCAAGGTTGTCTCGTTGGCGAGCTACAACCTCAGGTTGTTTCTGCTGAATGTTTTCCATCAGGTGCTTTGAGATGTTACAGAAGTTTAAACTGACATCTTGCCCTGACTGAGGGACGAATTGTTGATGCCCACCACTGTGAAGGAGTCACATTTCTGACCTTATGTGGCACATTTAGGCTAGGCAATAACACCACCTAGAGTTTAATTATGTTTGCCTTTTGCATCTGCAAAGGGCACGATACAGCAAAAGTGACATCATATGTTGGTGCAAGCCGCACTTTGGTGTCATGTCAGACAGTTGTGCTGCCACTGAAGCCTCCTGGTAAAAGACAACCATATGAGCCTTCCACACCATAGCTGATGTGCGTTGTTCAGGAGAATAATTTAGTGTACACCCACGCCACACTGGTATTAATGGTACAGAGTTATGGTGGCAGGTTTCCGTGCAAAGTGACTAATGTGGTGGGTACAAATAGTTGGAGAATGTGTAGTGTTGAAGACAAAGCTCTTTACAGGAACTTATCCTTTCATACATGCTTGTAAAGGCAGGCACACCTGTGTGAATGGGAGTGAAAACACCTGAATACAAAGATTCAGAGGTGTCGCCCATTATTTTTGACAACGCAGTGTATTTAAAAGTATAAAGCCATTCTTCAGGTTGGTTTGGGACATACGTTGATATTTGCTCTGTGGTAAAATAGATGTGGACATGAAGACGGTTAGAAGTGGTCTTTACTGCAGCAATGCTTAAAGCTCAAAGGGGAACTCAGCCAAAGTTCAAATTCTGTATGGCTTAAGTTTTACAGGAGTTCCAGAATTTGAACCTCACAAATCTTCCTTATAATAAGCATTTGTCCTCCAGCTGTAGTGATGAATAAGTTGCAAAATGAAGAAACTTCATGTAGAGATGTTAATGTAAGGTTTTCATAACATACTGCTGCTGACAGTGATTGATTTTTAAAAAGAAAACGATGTATTCTCTTAAAAACGCATGCATTGTAATATTAGAAAGACTCCAAATCCAGCAGTCAGAATTACAGAGTCACTCTGTAGTTACTTCACCATCTCTGCACACTGGAAAAGTAAACGGTCAACTTCAATGGGCAGTCTAGTGAGGGATTATAATATTATTTTATGCCATGTTAGACCCTAATTAAAGATTGTGAATTATTATGTAGTTTTAGTTTGCATTATTCTCCTGAATTAGAAGAAGCTGATAACTATTGCATTTGTTAAACTGATTTGCATTACATTAGACTGCTGAT
>NW_024583429.1:11136-20372 GCF_018398535.1 Haplochromis burtoni
CCTGTTTATTTCCTTTGGCTCAATGACTTTGCAATCTAATAAAGCAGATTTTCATTTCTCATTGTGTTTTATGCACCAGCTCATCTCTCTGATAGTCCTACTGCCCCAGAGGCCTGTAAACCCAGATTACCAACTTTTTCCCCCAGCGCTTTGTCCAACATCTGTTTTAACTCTGTTACCTTAAGTTTAGATACAGGAAATATTTTATTATAGTCAGGCTTCGATTTAGAGCTCTTTGCGTTCTCTTCTGTTAGCTCTCTCTTTTTATTTTTTAAATTTACCTTTAGGAGGCAATACAAATCAAATACATTTATTTTTTGTGCAAGGTTGATTTTGATTTTATCTGCTGTGACAATTTCTGATCTTAACCCAACTAGGTCAGAATCCACAGAAACTATTTACACACACTCCAAAAAATTATTTTCACTGGTCTCCAAGCAGCTAGGGTTTGGAGCTATAGCTGGGGTCATCAGCAGTGACTATGACCTCACAGGGTTAAGCTCACCAAGTCAGTCTGAGTCACTCACACCAGTGAGGTTCGACTGTTATTAATCGGTCGAACCTCACCCAAAGGAAACCCCCCCCCCAGAGGTTGCTTTAGGATGTTGTGGCCCAGGACTGGTTCTGGTCCTCGGGCCATGTTTTGCTCTGTGATGGCAGAGTTACACACTCCAGCCTCTGTAACCCTAAATTGGGTAAGAGGGAGGGATGAGTGTCAGGTACTTCCATTAAAAGCAGTAGGAACATATACTGTGAGGCACAAAGAGAGAGTTGGTACCTAATCTTGTTGAGACAGTGTTGGTGATGTGAGGAACAGGATTTTATTTCTCTTTTCCAGCATGAATATAAAGTAATGCAGGGCAACTCTCCAGAGACTCCGCTATCCATATTTAATGAACTGAATGCACAAATATCAGCTGAAATGAAGGTAAAAATTTTATAAAGCAAAAGAATTTGTCTTGTTCTTTTTTACTTTTTTTACACTTCTTCTATTTCTAAAGAAAAATCGTCAAACCAAACACGTTTTTTGTATGTTTGCGATCCTCAGAGCTAACGATTGTCAGACAGTGAGAAACACAGAGAAAACCACTTCAAAGAAACACACAGTCACACTTCAAAAAGGCAAAGGCAGATGTGGACGTACGTGTGTGTGTGTGCGCGTGCACGCACATGTCTGTTAGCAGGATTACCCTACGAGTGTGTGAGGAATCAATAAGGAGAGAGGGGGGGAGGGGGGGAGGAGAGAGGATCAGAGGAATGTGTGAAAGATTGATTTTCAGCAGATGATGTTTCATCTCTTTCTCTCCGTAGATGGCTGCGTGTTAGAGTAGAAGAAGACCCTCACGCTCAGAGTTCATTTTAGCATCAATAATGCAGCTTAAACAACCAACAGTGAGCGCTTCAAAGGTCAGGAGGTCACCGGCCATAAAGCATGTGCAAAAATATCATAAATCATTCACCCCTCCAGGCTGCAGAGAGATTAAATGTATTTTAACACCTAACACCAGAGAGGCTGGTTTCCAGCATGATGCAGAGCATCTTCCAGAAATGATTCAGTTTCCATTGCAAACACATGCAGCAGATTGCAGCCAATCCCTGAGCTGCTGGAGGTTTCTTCCTGTGAAAATGAAGCTCCTCCTCTCACCCATCAACAAGTCCTGCTTACACTGAGATTGTCTGACTGTTGGGTTTCTCTCTCTACTATTGCAGTCTTTCCTTTACAATTAAAAAGCACCTTGCAACAAGACGAGTGCTGTTGTGAACCAGCACAGTGTAAATGAAATGAATTACAATTACAGATAGAGATGCAGCACGTGTAAAATTCTGGGCTAGGAAAGAGCAAAATTAATATAACCAAAAACCTTAATATTGCCAGTATCAGTCAGCTTTGTTCAACTGTGATGTTTCCAGGGTGGAAGGATTAAATCTTTAATGACTTTTAAAAGTATTTCAGATTTGATCTAATGCACACAGCGTCAAAAGTATACCTACAGGATCAAATATAAACATACATTCACAGTTTTAAAAAGTGCTGCTGAACGTTATCCAGTGTTTTAACTTGACTACACCAAGGCCTGTTTACCTCTCAACAGTGATCATGAATGACTACAACTGGTAGTTTCTCTTTGCTAGCATAAAATAAAATTTGACAGCACTGCATTGACTGCAATATTCCGAAAAATGGGAAACTTGAAGGAAGATCTAAGAAGGAGAATTGTAGACTTAAACAAGCTAGGAAGCTGTCACGGAGCCATTTCTTAATAACTGCTCATTCCAAGATCATCAGTTCAAACAATTGCACATAAGTTATTCGGATGTGTCACCACTTTCCAAAGGTCTTGAAGAAACATATATGTCCAACCTGTCACGTTCATGTTCAGGAATAACCAGCTGAGATGAGACAAAGATTTAGTTGTTTGGCCACAGTGACAATAGGTATATTTGGAGGACCGTGTACCAACTGTCAAGCATGGTGGTGGTAGTGCAATGCATATTGCACAATGTGGATGGAAATATGAGAGAGAACTACCTTCAAACTCCTCACATGAAATCAATTTAGATTCAAACTTAAACACAGATCTTTGTCCCAACACAGCAATGATCCCAATAGAGCCACCCCAGATGTGTGTGGCTCTATCTCAAGAGGTACAACAAGTCATCCATTATTTGGAAAGTTGGTTGTTTGATCCCTGGCTGCTCCAGTCTGCATGCCAAAAGTATCTTTGGGGAAGAAACGAAAGGTTCATTAAAGTAAGAATGTGTGTCAGTATTAGATAGAAAGCACTTAGGCATAGAAAAAAAATGTATGAATGGGTGTGAGTGGGTGAAGGAGGTGAGTTGTATGAAGTGCTTCGGGTGCTCCAGTAGAGTAGAACAGCGCTATATAAAGGACCAGTGCATTTACATCACAACTGGTTTTAGAATGGATAAAGCAGGCTAACACTAAGCATCTGAAACTCCTCAGAATTTATAGACTATGCTTAAAAGACAGATCCATACCAAGGAAACAAACCAATTTAAATGAACTGTAGCAATTTTAATAGACAAAGATATTTCTTATGCTATCAAATAAACATTTACTAGCTTAAATTTAATAGCGCTCCCATGTTCTTCACCATAAGCCATTAGCAACTGTTGTTTTCTTTCAACTTGCAGAGATATTTTAAGAGTCAAAAACAAGCTTGTGCAGCCACTGAACATAATGGTTGAGTAAGTTATTACAGCTTCGTCAGCCCTCAATTAAAAATTACTTCAACAATAAAATGCTACTGTAAAAATAGTCAATTACTAGGAACATCTACCGTGAGGAGAAATTGAGCTTAGCGAGCTAACAAGCTGCCGGGTCTGAAGACAGAAGTCATTTCCAGTGGGACACATTACAGAGGTGCAATGCAGCAAACAACAAGTGGTTTATAATGGAAGTAAACAATGCCACTGCACCGTGCAGAGAGTGTGCGCGCGCGCATGTGTGTGTTCATCTATAATGAATGCCGACAGTGTTGGAGGAATGTAAGGGAGTTAGTGCTCATGTATATTTTAATGAGTACCTCTGTGGGTGTGTGTGTGTGTGTGTGTGTGTGTGTGTGTGTGTGTGTCTGTGTCTCTAAGCTGCAATCGTTCCCAGGGGAGAAATAGAGATTCACCAGCACTAGCAATCAGGATAGGAGGATGGAAGGAAAAAAGGCACAAAGGAAAGAAAGAATTAAGATACACACTCAGAGGAAGAATAAAAAGCCCTGTTAATATGCTGGCCTTGTGTGTGATCAAGCATTAGCATGTAAAGAGGGTAATCCTAAAATCTAAGGAATATGCAGAGTTGCAATATTTCTTTAATACAATGATTAATTCTACCTGCTTGGTATGTGGCAACTATCACAGCAATACAAAAATTAAAATAAAAACTATGTTAAAGTTTGATAAAGAGCAAGTCCACTGGCAGGCACTGGATTCTGGTGCTCCTAAACCAGTGTCTACTTCCAGTTGGGCGACCCAAGAGAACCTCAGAGGAGACGAACCTGAGCTGGAAACTTTTGAACATGAAGGAGCATTAAGTTTACTCTGGGTGCAACTATACAGAGGAGTGTGCACAGGAAGAATCCCTGTCAATCAAATTCAGTGACTAGTAGTGATGGCAAGGGTAATAACGGTTAGGAACACGAAATGGCCAGGTGCTAACCATTACAGGAAGTTAAGCAACAACCGATGGGAAAGCAGTATTTAAAAACCATTGTTTATTTGTCTCAAACCTAAAATTAGGGACTTGGCAAAACAGCAGAAATGTTTCAAAAGGTACAGCTTTTACTTTTTCCGTATGGTGGGGTACCAGTCTGCAGGTCTGTGTGACTGCGCCCTTATTCACTTGACCACAACTGTCGCACATCAAAAATGGTGGGTGAGTTAACACTGAATGGTTAATGGTCATATATTTTTTTTTAAAGAGGCTTGAAACTTTGCAGTCTTTGCCTCAAAGCATTTTTCCCCACCCACTGCAGGTTGTTGCTCTAGCACCACCTTCACCGCTGCAGAGCTCTCCCACAGACTTCAGTGAAGGACTGTCAAACCGAATCCCTCTTCTTTTAGTCATCTGATTGAAGCCTGCAGCTCGATGACATCAGTCAGAAACATCATGTAGGTGTGTCTAAGAATAAGAAGAAATACTAGATGTGTGGGTGAAGACAGGCACTCAGAAAGAAAAACAGACTGGGGTGGGGGCGCGAGAACGACACAAGCCTCGAGGTTTTAGTGGCATTCTTCAAGTGTCACCTTACACACTGTAAAACACAGGGAACGGGAGAGAGAGGAGACAGGACAGCAGAGCACCTGTTCCTCGCTGTGCTCCCTCGCTCACACACACATGAATGAGGGTCAACGGAACACCGGCCCACCAATAAGAATACAGTTCTGTGGGGTTGCCATGGTAATGGTGCAGTTAGAGAAAGACATGAGTGGTTTAAAAAAAAAAAAAAAAAATAAAAAAAAAAAGAGGAAAAAAGGAGAAGGTCGATTTATACTTCAGCTACCACGTTTGAATACCTCACAGTTTTTACTGCACATTTTATATTTAGGCAAAAGGGTTACAGCTATGTTATTACAGATTGGCACCTTTTATCCACTTAAATGACAAAAAAAACAAAAAACCACATTACCATCACTATTTAAGTTTTATTTGCTCATGATTTACTAGAAGGTTTATTCCTGTGTGGGTACAACCACTTGTTATAAAAGGTTTTGAAGACAGTTTTCATCTAAACCACATGGCTTCAGTCAATCGTAGTGACTACGTAAGATCACGTGAATATAGGCTAAGACACAAGGCCTGGAGACTAGTCTGCAACCTTTGGGCAAAAACTGGTTGTGTGGGAAAAATAAGTATTCCGCAACTAGTTGGGAGCGTTGCGGAGGGTTGATGGCAGTTGCTAAAGGCCAAATCACACAGGTCTACAAATGTGTCAGTCACCTCTGACTTATGAGAACCATCTGTCACTGTTGGGTGGGGGTGGACGTGGACTTTTTTTTTTTACACTACTGCTTGGCTAAATGTTGGCATGCGCTTGCAGACAAATGTGAAAAACTACGGACAACCAGTCATTTTTTTTTTAGTTTTTGGTGCAACATCTTCTTTGCAAGCGATTTCATCCAGCCACAGCCAGAAACCTCCAACAGCCACTGCCAAACAGTCCCTAGTAATCATGTCCAATGTTGAGGCCAACTCTTGAGTTATGTGTCCATAAAGTCACATTAAAACATATCTTACATACAACATAGGTGTGGCTTCCTGGTCTGGAAAATTAGCCAATGAATGCCCTGAATGGCCTTGTAATAGCCCCTGTTCAGGGCCGGTGGGGGCAGCATCAAGAGCCTCGAGGTTTTAGTGGCATTCTTCAAGTGTCACCTTACACACTGTAAAACACAGGGAACGGGAGAGAGAGGAGACAGGACAGCAGAGCACCTGTTCCTCGCTGTGCTCCCTCGCTCACACACACATGAATGAGGGTCAACGGAACACCGGCCCACCAATAAGAATACAGTTCTGTGGGGTTGCCATGGTAATGGTGCAGTTAGAGAAAGACATGAGTGGTTTAAAAAAAATAAAAAAAATAAAAAAAAAAAGAGGAAAAAAGGAGAAGGTCGATTTATACTTCAGCTACCACGTTTGAATACCTCACAGTTTTTACTGCACATTTTATATTTAGGCAAACGGGTTACAGCTATGTTATTACAGATTGGCACCTTTTATCCACTTAAATGACAAAAAAAACAAAAACCCACATTACCATCACTATTTAAGTTTTATTTGCTCATGATTTACTAGAAGGTTTATTCCTGTGTGGGTACAACCACTTGTTATAAAAGGTTTTGAAGACAGTTTTCATCTAAACCACATGGCTTCAGTCAATCGTAGTGACTACGTAAGATCACGTGAATATAGGCTAAGACACAAGGCCTGGAGACTAGTCTGCAACCTTTGGGCAAAAACTGGTTGTGTGGGAAAAATAAGTATTCTGCAACTAGTTGGGAGCGTTGCGGAGGGTTGATGGCAGTTGCTAAAGGCCAAATCACACAGGTCTACAAATGTGTCAGTCACCTCTGACTTATGGGAACCATCTGTCACTGTGGGGTGGGAGGTGGGGGTGGACTTTTTTTTTTTTTACACTACTGCTTGGCTAAATGTTGGCATGTGCTTGCAGACAAATGTGAAAAACTACGGACAACCAGTCTTTTTTTTTTAGTTTTTGGTGCAACATCTTCTTTGCAAGCGATTTCATCCAGCCACAGCCAGAAACCTCCAACAGCCACTGCCAAACAGTCCCTAGTAATCATGTCCAACGTTGAGGCCAACTCTTGAGTTATGTGTCCATAAAGTCACATTAAAACATATCTTACATACAACATAGGTGTGGCTTCCTGGTCTGGAAAATTAGCCAATGAATGCCCTGAATGGCCTTGTAATAGCCCCTGTTCAGGGCCGGTGGGGGCAGCATCACTCCAGTTGACAGTTTGATCAGCACCACACTATGTCCATCTTTTATATACAGTCACTGGAAAAAGGTAGAGTTAATGTTCATTCGAATTAGATCCATTGTTTAATCTCCCTAAAAAACCTGCTGGTGAATTCTTACCCTGTTATGACTCCATATCAGCTCTAAATTGTGGTGGTAAGCCATAACCACACAGAAAGGAATTACATTTTGTTTTTTATTTTCTCGTATGCAAAATTAAAAATGAAGATTACATCAAAACAATCAGCTCCTGCATTGAAACTACTGGCAGAAAATGGCCCTGATGTACAAACATATTTGCATAAATCCTTGCTAAATTCCCACATCTGACAGCTTTGACAGGCTCACAGGAGAAAGTGTCAGTCTGACTGACTGACAAGAACGTTTGCTTCTCGTTTACACAAGAGAACTTGAAAAATCAGGGGGTTTAAAAACATCCATCCATCCATTCGCTTCCGCTTATCCTTTTCAGGGTCGCGGGGGGCGCTGGAGCCTATCCCAGCTGTCATAGGGCGAGAGGCAGGGTACACCCTGGACAGGTCGCCAGTCTGTCGCAGGGCCAACACACAGGGACAGACAACCATTCACACTCACATTCCGCACATTCACACCTAGTGACAATTTGGATTATCCAATTAACCTATCCCCACAAGCTGCATGTCTTTGGATGGTGGGAGGAAGCCGGAGTACCCGGAGAGAACCCACGCAAACACGGGGAGAACATGCAAACTCCACACAGAAAGACCCCGGCCTGATGGTGGAATTGAACTCAGGACCTTCTTGCTGTGCGGCAACAGTGCTAACCACCGTGCCACCGTGCTGCCCATGGTTTAAAAACACTTATAGCCAATACAAGGTCTGGCTTCAAACCTAGCACTTTGGATGAACTTTCTCTCTCTGATAATGATTTCTGTCACTACGTACTAGAGCAGGGCGATATGACCAAAAATATTTATCACGATATACATTTGAAAATTTGCGATAACGATATAACTGACGATATAATTGACACTAGACAAAATACTTTACAACTCCACAACTTTATTAGTGCAAAAAAAAAAACATCAATGTATTTTCACTTAAACAAGCAGCTGTTTTTTATGTGCATTAAAGTTATATAAAAATTTAACAGTGCAAATGCAAATTCCTTGCTGACAGTTTAACCAAAAGGCATTTCCAGTGGAAATTGGCCGACATATCCTCAGCATAACCATGTATAATATCCACAAAACTTAAAAAGAGGTTATACACACACAATACGGTAATATTATGTTGAAGCACAGTACGTATCACTCCGCGAGGCTCCTGCCTACGATAGCCGTAATGCTCCGACAATCCATCAAGCGGTGCGGCTTCGTAGCTTAGCAAAGTCGTACTAAAACATTTGACAGATTTTCGAGCGCCGTGTACGACATAAAATCGTTTCGAGGTCAGTAAACACAACCAGAATTCATACATAAGGCACACGGGATTATAAGGGGCACTGTCGACTTTCAGAAAAATCAAAGGATTGATTTTAACCCTGGAGAACCAATGGGGTCAGAGCCGACCCCATTGGTTTTCTAGGGAAACCATGGGGTCAAATTTGACCCCATGGGTTCTCCAGGGTTAAGTGTGCCATATTTTCTGAAAAACACGGTAATAACGACGGCCCGCTAGCATGCTCTACCAAAAATAGTGCTTTGTTGTGTATCTGATGGACGAAAGCTAAACCAGTTCCACACCACTGAAGTTGCAGCATTTTTACAAACCAATTTTGGTTCATCTGTTTCATTCAACGATCCGCTTTCGCCTTCTTATTCTCCATCACTGCCACACTTTTTCCACCATGTGCGTATGTAAACAAAGGCACTGCACATGCGCGTTTTACCCGTATTCTATCGCGATATTTCATTTTCTTATTGTTGCCCAACATTATACCTGTATTACCATGAATGGTGTGATATGGCCCAGCCCTACTACGTACTACAGTAAAGAAAAAGCTACAAGAAACAAAAACCATCATGACATCAGAGTTTCAATAAAGAAGACACCAGCTCTATATTAAAAGTTAGGCTGAGCAAAAACTGAGAAAGAAACAAACTGAATATTTTTTTTTCCTCTTCCAAGACACCGGATATGAAAGAACTGAACTACATTTTTCAGTAGCTGTGTCAACGTGCCGCAGGGAGACTTTACTGTAACCAGAAGGTCACAGATTCAAGCCTCCGTCCTGCTGATGAGCAGAAGAGTCCA
>NW_024583429.1:20397-28241 GCF_018398535.1 Haplochromis burtoni
GGAATGCTGCAGCTCGAGGAATGTGTGTGTATGACGCGCCGACTCGGCGTGGCCGGACCTGACTGGCTGGAATGTGACCGCATGCGCACACAAACACACACACACACAGAGCGTGGGTATGAGGGTGTGTTAAGGTGTGTATGAGCAAAAGGAAGAAAGACTTGGAAGGCAAACAGAAAGACCAACTAACAAATTATATGTTAGATGTTCCGTTTTGTAGGTTTGTGTACCTGTGGTAGAAATGCACCGTATTGAACGAACTAGACCAGATGATGTCATTGATGTTGGTGAAATTAAAATATACCGAGTGCATTTCTTAGGAAGGCACGAGTAGCATCCTCCAGGTCTGAAAAATGAAACCTGGAGATACAAAAAAATGCAGTACCTCTAATGTCCACTTGAGGCCCACTCCAAAAGTAAGCCAACTCTAATAGAGTCCTGTGTTAAAAATGTCCACAGTCTAGTAAAAATGGACTTTAGCCATCATGCCAAAAAGTTACCAGCTTAACATAGTGGGCATGGCGTCTTTGATTGGCAGCTGTCCCAGCACTGCTGCTAGCTGTCAGCGAGGCTTCCCCTGCTTTCAAGTGCCTGAACTGGACACGTTTGTGATGTTGGTGCCTGCTGGAGTGAAATGATCTAAAAATAAATAAAATAATAATAATTTTTTTTACAATACATATTTTTTTAGTCTACACTGATTAGCAGCTGTCTAACTAACCTGTTGGTGGATAAAGTGCTATTTAACCCTCTTGACCATATGTGTTAATTTCTGGCTAAAAACTCCCTACAGCAACGTTTTGGCAAACCAAATTTATTCATTTATTTAGTTTTAGTCTGAAACCAATAAGCTGCATTGTATAAAAGAAGCACCCATCCATCATTTATAGACAGAAGAAAGCTGACTCTCTGCCAGTTCTGTGCTTTGAAGTGGCTTCCTTTCTCACTTTGTGATGGACAACACAGACTATTCACTGGAAAGTACGATTATGACGCATTCTCAGATAGGATGAATCATTCAGTCGGCTCAAGGTTGCATCTGAAGCGCTCGGTAGACGTCTCTCCTTGTACCAACAACTATTTTGTTCTGTGACGTCTACATCATGACAGAAAAATGGAAATTTCCTACATTTTGGCCCAGACATTAAAACGCGGCCTCCTCTAACAGTAATACGATTTGGTTCATCCCTCCTGAAACTCACACAAGAGACACCACGTTTCAGACCCTGTACGAGCAAAGGAAAGGAAAAGTGTGTGTTCGCATACCAGACATGCCGTTGCAGATCTAATGTGCCTCCACTCATGCCAGTCATCTGACCCTAGTGAGGTCAGTGTGTCTGTCATGTGTCTTTCACAGACATTTTGAGTGAATAAGAAACAGACCGAGTGTGTGTCAACAAGGTCACACTAAATCGGTTTAAAAACTAAGATAAAACCTCTTCACTGAGCATTAAAGTGTATTAATATAATTCCAGTACGTGTGTGTGTGTGTGTGTGTGTGTGTGTGTGTGTGTGTGTGTGTGTGTGTGTGTGCGTGTGTGCGTAATCCTGTATACGTGTAGTAGTCTAGAAAAAAAATGCTCTTAGATTACAGATCAGTGCCCTAGTTTTTCTGTCTGCTCCCTTACAAACACAAACATTTGTACATTGTGGGGACCCTCGCTGATATGGCCACTAACCATCACGCCTAAAAGCCTCGACTCAATTTTAAATTCAACCAAACCCACAGCATCCCCACAGCATCTTTTAAGAAGTCAAATAGGCCCTTACAAAGACAGTCATGCATCGCCCATCAGCAAACTTGACTTAAAAGGAGAGAAAAAAAACAAAAGGAACTGCTTTCACGTGTTTTGAACTGAATAAAAACCTAAATGTGCCCCCTAGAGGCCACAGAGAGAAATGCAGAACCAAACCATCAGTTGATCTTCGGGTGTCCCATCATCACACTAACAACTATACACTGTACTGGTTCTGCACCAGTATGACGGTGCATGTGTGTGTATGCGTTAAGCCATCAGTTCCCATGGGACCAGACTTCATATCCCATGATCCCGCAGTTGTGAGAAGAATCTGAGGAATGTTGACTGCTGCACATTCCCACCCACACCTCCCTCTCGGTGTGTGCGTGCTGTGTGCCTATCTTTGTGATGACTAATTTAGTTTGAGTCCTTGGGATTGAGGACATCATTATCAGCTACGAGCATGATGGGATATCTGATGTTCTCACTGCTGCTAGACAGCACGTTTTTTCATTTTTGTATTCGAAACTAATTCATGACATGTGAGCTTAAAACATGTGACTCAGGACAGGTTGACTTGATCAGCCTGAAGCTTTTGGCTGATGGCATATAAAAGGTGCTTGAAGCTACTGTGAGGTCACAGGCTGGTTTGTGGACTCTTGATTTGAACATTTTGGCAATCGAGATCAATTTTTAAAAATAAACTCATATTCTACGACTTTATAAATCACAAATATAAGCCACAGACTGAGATGCTTTACCATCTGCAGTATCGTCACTATTGCAAACATGATCATAATTTACAACTCAGACTCTTGACTTAGAGCCGAAACTCATCAGGAAAACATCACCAAGGTTGGGCATCCAAAGCTTCTTTCAACCATTATCTTTAGGGGTCGCCAAAGCAACCCACCTCACCCTATCCCAGCATCCTCCTCTGTCACACCAACCCTCTGCGTGTCATAATTCACTGCATGCATCCATCTTCTCTCTGGTCTTACACTTGGAAGTTCCATCACCTTTTTGTTGTGCCACCGTATCCAAATCATAGACCATAGCTAGTCTCGCTACCATCGTGTAAGCCTTCCCTTTCGCTCTCGCTGCGATCTTTCTCTCACAAATCACCCTGAAACCTGTCTCCACCATGCCTGCACTCTCCTCTTCACCTCTCTTTTGCACCAAATGCTATTGGATCATTGACATCAGCAATTTCCCTGTTGTTCCCACATGTATTCTGTCTTGCTTCTACTCACTCTCCTTACCCTTCACTCCAGAGTTTACCTCGACCTCTAGGCTCAATTTGAAATGTCATCTGCCAACATCATAGTCCACGAAGACTCTGTCTGATCTCATCTGTCACTCCTGCCGCACACCTTACCCCAGCCCCTGGCACCACACTTTCTCTGCCTGTTCTTCATGCAGCACTACAGTTCATCTGCTCTCTCTGACTCCACAAAGACACAGAAACTCCTTCTGACATTCTCATATATCAGCATGATGCCATAATGCTGCTCACAGATCATTATGTCATCATGCTGAGATTTGATTTAGTATGTACTTAGTCTAGTATGTGCAAACAATCCCCGTAAGTGGAAAGCTCCACCTTCACACCGCTCTGAAAAGTTTCAGAAACTGTTTTTCTACTTCTCATTTACATAGTGTAAATAAAATGTGTATATGTGTAAACTTACACACACAAAGGGCATTTCAAACCCTTTGTGTATACACACACACACACACACACACACACACACACACACACACACCTCTGCATCGGTGTTTCACTCACTACACATCTCTATCAGGTGTATTTCATTCACACTGAGGAGATAAAGTGTGCACTGGCGCCACCTGCTGGATAATTGCAGAAGAAGCAGGAACTCATAAGTATGAAAATATATTGGCAGCAGTAGAAGAAACACTTTTATAGTTTAAAAGTATAAATATACCAATCAGTAAATGGACTTCAAGAGAAAATAAAGATCCTACTGATTTATTCTGTTTGAATGACACTATCCTCCACTGCTGTGGACCTACTGTGAACACAGTGTAAATTACACATGATGTAACAGAACAGACAGAGCTCATTAAAGCGCCTCTCACATTTTAGGATATTTCACCATATTGGACTGCAAAGTACAAATCGTAAGCAAATTGGGATATTTATCCATATATGCAAACTGTATGAACACTGACCTTTAGCCAATTACAGCAGCAGAATATGATGGGGCATCAAGGCATCTTCAAAAACACTTTAAATATCTGAATGAGGTTTTATACTGGACGACTGTTAAAATAGTTGAAAATTTTAAAATGTCGTTCTTTATGGGGTGAATTACACTTTATTAAGCACGGTGGCACAGTGGTTAGCCACTGTTGCCGCACAGCAAGAAGGTCCTGAGCTCAATTCCACCATCAGCCCCTTTTCTGTGTGGAGTTGGTGTGGGTTCTCCCTGGATTCGCCGGCTTCCTCCCACAGTCCAAACACATGCAGTTAGTGGGGATAGTTAATTGATTAATCTAAATTGCCCATAGGTGTGAATGTAAGTGCGAATGGTTGCCCTGCGACCGACTTGCAGCCTGTCCAGGGTGTACCTCGCCTCTCGCCCTATGACAGCTGGGATTGGCTCCAGCGTCCCCCACGAAGCAGAAGCAGAAGCTGATGGATGGCTAATTATATTTATGGTGGCAAGCAATACACAATATATTTTGAATTAGGAACGACAGGTCATATAAAATCTGACCTAGAGTGATGATTGGCCACCCAGCTGGACTTTGGACAAGCCTGTCAAAGAGGGAATCTGAGTGTTTGGGTCCTCTTGCTAACAGTAGGGCAGGTGTGTCAAAATAAATCCCACACATCACCTTTCTAGCGCACATGACACACAAGTGCTTAATCAAACAGAAGCCTGAAAATGATCAAGTTTACTAAGATAAAAAAAATACTGTGGGTCCTACCTTAAGTTGCAGATGAGCCTCAGGTGACGCCAGCTCCCCTTCCTCCTCTCTCTCCTCAGCATTTGCCGCCTCCTCCTCATTTTCTTCTTCTGCCGCCTCCTCCTCTCCTTCCATCTCTCCATCCTCCTTCCCCTCCCCTCCACTCTCTGCCTGTCCATTATCCTCATTGGTTGGTTCAAACTGGGTGGTGCCAAAGGGCTCTGAAGGACAGGACTCATCCTCAACAGTTAGGATGGCGACTCTGACCTCCTCTTCATCCTCGCCCTCCCTTCCTTGATGAGGCGAGGAGATGAAGGGAAAAGAGGTGAAAGAGGAAGAGGCAGAGATTGGGGTGTGTCCATTAATCAGCTGACTTTGAGCTTCATCTCTGGGAGAAGCCTTCATCAATTCTGTTTCCTTTCCCTCATCTTCCTCCTCCATCTTTGTCCCCAATTTAGGTTTAAGAGAACCATCCCTCTGTTCCCCTCTTTCTCTCTCCTGCTCATGTATCGTCTCCTCCTCTCCCTCCTCTCTCCTTTCTCGATGTCGTCCCTCCATCGATAGTCTACTCTTTCTTCTTAACCAGCACAGGAATGTAGAAGCATCCTGAAAAGATAACAGGGATCAAAACATCAACATCAACAAAAACCGCAGCACAAACCTCCACTGAGGCAGCTCATTGTCTGGGCAGGATTTACTTTGAAGGGAATAGTGACATTATCTATTTATTCATTTAAGTTTTTTTCCTTTTTAAACTATAAGAAGTTTGTTTCTTACTGCCCCACAAAGTGCAGGCTTTTAAAATCTAGCCTGTTTAAACCCATTTTAATGCACTTTTAGCTGTTTATGGCATTCTTATCTCATTGGCTTTCAATCTATTGACCTTAAAGGAAAGATCAGAGGTCAAATGTAACAATATTTTATGTCTTTATATCGCACTTGCTATACATTGACCATACATACCAGACTACATAAGAATATTAGTTTTTAAGTTATAAGCTTATTCTGTCCATTTTTCCATGAATAAAACATTAATGTAAGGTCACACAGACAGAGTGGGAACGTATTTGGTTCTTTTAAATATCTTCTTAGAACATAAAAAACTGGAATGTGTGTAAAAATTGGATTATAGTTCTGCTTTTGCAGTATTTTTATGCTGCCAAAGTATAAATATCTGAGAACAAATGGGATTCAGTGTGTGCCCAATGAGAAAAAATAAAGCAGGTTTTTATTTCATCAACCTATGCCAATTATTGTGTCTCATAAGCTAAAGACAGAAAGCATTTTAATGAAGGACAAACAGCAGGTTTATTTATCTTCAAAACACAAAAGCATAAAAAAAAAAAAATTTCAGTGGTTTCATATTGAAATTAACTCATGGTCACATGTTTAAACAACACTTCAGTTTTGGTTTCCTTTCCTTCAGAATTCAGAACATTTGTCCATGCCTTATGTATTGATCACTTTAATAATAGTAATATCACTTTGTAACTTAGTAACAAATGCTGTATCACACATACACTTTCCCAAAGGGACCATTGTATGGAGGTCAGAGACATCCAAGCGCTGCATGTCAGGAATTATTATTATTTTCACCATCATCATCACCATCATCATCATCTCGGAAAGAAGGGAGGCAACGGCTAAGTGAAAAACATAGTTGTAATTCTCTCGGAAGGGAAGGTTTTAAGGATGAGCTGAACTGAAGGTTCAGGCTCACATGATGTGTTGTGTTTTTGTCTGTGTATGTGGATAAAAGAGGTCAGAGCGGCGGCCCATCTTTAGAGACCACTTTGGCGTTTGACTAGAGATTTCACCATGTTGCAATATGTAATTGAACCCACGTCAAAAAGCTGCTAAGCAGGTGTTTGCAGTTTATTTTAAAACTCTCATGACAGATGTTTTTGTGATTGAGCCCGAGTGACCCAATCCTCTTACGTACATCCATGGCCAAAAACACAAATGAAAATAAAACACACGAGTAATCAATCATTAAAAACGTATGAACATCCATTCCTAAATACAGAAAAGTCCATGGAAGCACCAAAGTTCATCTCCTCTCTTTAGATCCTCAAAGAAAGACAAATTCCTCCAGACCTTCTCTTTGCTTCATGAACACTCGAAGCAAACACTCATTTAATTTTTCCACCAAACAAACTTAGATCATGCCCCTTATATAACATTTGGTTTTAAAATATTTTTTTTCTTCAAACGGAACAAAAAAACAAACAAACACTTTTTTGACAAATTAAAAGCTCACTATAAGAATCTTTCTATTAAACAGTGAAAGCGTTTTCCTCTGCCATCCTCACCTCGAAATGTCTCAATCTGGAAAGTTATAAACCGTTCTTTGTTGAAAGTCCGCCACTAACATGAGATCTTGTTTTTCTCTAATCAGTGCCTCTAAAGTATGACGGGTGATCTATGCAGAGAAGAAACACCACAAAAGTGAGCTCTCAGCAGGAATAGAGACCAAAGAAACTAAAACCTAAAATTAACACTTTAACCTGTTGCCAACTTGATGACTTCTTTTTATTTCAATTTGACAAACTCTGCAGTGGCTCCGTAATTAGAAACACAAAGTCCAGCATGGAGCGGCTGAGTGAATGTGGTCTGGACTCTGGAGGAGAGTCACTAAAGCTGCTAACATGGTGTTTTTCTCCAGGACAGGCCTCGGTGTGAAAGTCTTCCTGCACTGAGGGCAGCTGTGGATTCCCTTCCTGTCCTCTTCATCCCAGAAACTTTTAATACAGTTCCTGCAGTAGCTGTGTCCACAGGCTGTAGTCACCGGATCCTTCAGTAGATCCAAACAGATGGAACAGTTTAATTCTTTTCTATACAATCAGAGCAGATTTATAAATGTTGAATTCAGTTTTTGTGTGATAAATTTTCAGTTACCAGTGTTTCACTTTAGTAAAATTACCATGAGATCGCTTTCTACTTGTTAGAGATGCTGTTTTCTGCACTTTTTCCCTTTTAAGGCATAAACATTTTATCCCTTGTGGCCCATTTGGTGCTTTACTACATGTGAACGCTCTTAAGGAGTGGTATTAGATTGATGCACCTCCTTAGCAGATTTGCTTTAGAGGAATTTGCAGCCAGCTATTTTACCCTTTAATCTTTATTTATCTTCTAATATATCTCCTGTTCTTGATTGCATAGCCCACA
>NW_024583429.1:28266-29130 GCF_018398535.1 Haplochromis burtoni
TATCCCAGCATCCTCCTCTGTCACACCAACCCTCTGCGTGTCATAATTCACTGCATGCATCCATCTTCTCTCTGGTCTTACACTTGGAAGTTCCATCACCTTTTTGTTGTGCCACCGTATCCAAATCATAGACCATAGCTAGTCTCGCTACCATCGTGTAAGCCTTCCCTTTCGCTCTCGCTGCGATCTTTCTCTCACAAATCACCCTGAAACCTGTCTCCATCATGCCTGCACTCTCCTCTTCACCTCTCTTTTGCACCAAATGCTACTGGATCATTGACATCAGCTATTTCCCTGTTGTTCCCACATGTATTCTGTCTTGCTTCTACTCACTCTCCTTACCCTTCACTCCAGAGTTTACCTCGACCTCTAGGCTCAATTTGAAAGGTCATCTGCCAACATCATAGTCCACGAAGACTCCTGTCTGATCTCATCTGTCACTCCTGCCGCACACCTCACCCCAGCCCCTGGCACCACACTTTCTCTGCCTCTTCTTCATGCAGCACTACAGTTCATCTGCTCTCTCTGACTCCACAAAGACACAGAAACTCCTTCTGACATTCTCATATATCAGCATGATGCCATAATGCTGCTCACAGATCATTATGGCATCATGCTGAGATTTGATTTAGTATGTACTTAATCTAGTATGTGCAAACAATCCCCCTAAGTCGAAAGCTCCACCTTCACACCGCTTTGAAAAGTTTCAGAAACTGTTTTTCTACTTCTCATTTACATAGTGTAAATAAAATGTGTATATGTGTAAACTTACACACACAAAGGGCATTTCAAACCCTTTGTGTACACACACACACACACACACACACACACACACACACACACACACACACACACACACACACA
>NW_024583429.1:29150-41742 GCF_018398535.1 Haplochromis burtoni
ACACACACACACACACACACACACACACACACACACACACACACACACACACACACACACACACACACACACACACACACACACCTCTGCATCGGTGTTTCACTCACTACACATCTCTATCAGGTGTATTTCATTCACACTGAGGAGATAAAGTGTGCACTGGCGCCACCTGCTGGATAATTGCAGAAGAAGCAGGAACTCATAAGTATAAAAATATATTGGCAGCAGTAGAAGAAACACTTTTATAGTTTAAAAGTATAAATATACCAATCAGTAAATGGACTTCAAGAGAAAATAAAGATCCTACTGATTTATTCTGTTTGAATGACACTATCCTCCACTGCTGTGGACCTACTGTGAACACAGTGTAAATTACACATGATGTAACAGAACAGACAGAGCTCATTAAAGCGCCTCTCACATTTTAGGATATTTCACCATATTGGACTGCAAAGTACAAATCGTAAGCAAATTGGGATATTTATCCATATATGCAAACTGTATGAACACTGACCTTTAGCCAATTACAGCAGCAGAATATGATGGGGCATCAAGGCATCTTCAAAAACACTTTAAATATCTGAATGAGGTTTTATACTGGACGACTGTTAAAATAGTTGAAATTTTTAAAATGTCGTTCTTTATCCCAACGTGTTCATGAATAATCCTTAAAGTCCAAATCTGCTGTCTCTTTTTACAAATGTGTCAGGCTTTTCAATCATTTGCCAGAGTTTCTAAATTCTCCAGCTCTTTGTTTCCCCGAAGATCTAAAACTGAGGTGGTGAGTATTAGACTGACCCACAGAGGAGCCACTTTATGGGCAAACCTCCAGTCTCAAATAATGAGAATGATCCTTTAATCCAAATACTGAAAATATACATGATTAAGTTCTTCTTTGTATTCCCTTACCCTAACCATTCACTGCCTCTCCCTGATCCTGGTTCAGGTTTCTTCCTGTTAAAATTTAGTTCTTCCTTCCCACTCTCACCACGTGCTTCTCATTGGGCAGGGGTGACCAAACATTATACTAAGAGCACCACTGGAAAATCACTCAGGGGTCCTTTTTTAAGCATAAGAATTATACTACTATGCTGCCACCATGAGATAAAAACAGAAATTACACACAATAGGGTGAATTACACTTTATTAAGCAGCGTGGCACAGTGGTTGGCACAGTGGTTAGCACTGTTGCCGCACAGCAAGAAGGTCCTGAGCTCAATTCCACCATCAGCCCCTTTTCTGTGTGGAGTTGGTGTGGGTTCTCCCTGGATTCGCCGGCTTCCTCCCACAGTCCAAACACATGCAGTTAGTGGGGATAGTTAATTGATTAATCTAAATTGCCCATAGGTGTGAAGGTGGGAGTGAATGTAAGTGCGAATGGTTGCCCTGCGACCGACTTGCAGCCTGTCCAGGGTGTACCTCGCCTCTCGCCCTATGACAGCTGGGATTGGCTCCAGCGTCCCCCGCGAAGGAGAAGCAGAAGCTGATCGATGGATGGATGGCTAATTATATTTATGGTGGCAAGCAATACACAATATATTTTGAATTAGGAACGACAGGTCATATAAAATCTGACCTAGAGTGATGATTGGCCACCCAGCTGGACTTTGGACAAGCCTGTCAAAGAGGGAATCTGAGTGTTTGGGTCCTCTTGCTAACAGTAGGGCAGGTGTGTCAAAATAAATCCCACACATCACCTTTCTAGCGCACATGACACACAAGTGCTTAATCAAACAGAAGCCTGAAAATGATCAAGTTTACTAAGATAAAAAAAATACTGTGGGTCCTACCTTAAGTTGCAGATGAGCCTCAGGTGACGCCAGCTCCCCTTCCTCCTCTCTCTCCTCAGCATTTGCCGCCTCCTCCTCATTTTCTTCTTCTGCCGCCTCCTCCTCTCCTTCCATCTCTCCATCCTCCTTCCCCTCCCCTCCACTCTCTGCCTGTCCATTATCCTCATTGGTTGGTTCAAACTGGGTGGTGCCAAAGGGCTCTGAAGGACAGGACTCATCCTCAACAGTTAGGATGGCGACTCTGACCTCCTCTTCATCCTCGCCCTCCCTTCCTTGATGAGGCGAGGAGATGAAGGGAAAAGAGGTGAAAGAGGAAGAGGCAGAGATTGGGGTGTGTCCATTAATCAGCTGACTTTGAGCTTCATCTCTGGGAGAAGCCTTCATCAATTCTGTTTCCTTTCCCTCATCTTCCTCCTCCATCTTTGTCCCCAATTTAGGTTTAAGAGAACCATCCCTCTGTTCCCCTCTTTCTCTCTCCTGCTCATGTATCGTCTCCTCCTCTCCCTCCTCTCTCCTTTCTCGATGTCGTCCCTCCATCGATCGTCTACTCTTTCTTCTTAACCAGCACAGGAATGTAGAAGCATCCTGAAAAGATAACAGGGATCAAAACACCAACATCAACAAAAACCGCAGCACAAACCTCCACTGAGGCAGCTCATTGTCTGGGCAGGATTTACTTTGAAGGGAATAGTGACATTATCTATTTATTCATTTAAGTTTTTTTCCTTTTTAAACTATAAGAAGTTTGCACTTGTTCTTACTGCCCCACAAAGTGCAGGCTTTTAAAATCTAGCCTGTTTAAACCCATTTTAATGCACTTTTAGCCGTTTATGGCATTCTTATCTCATTGACTTTCAATCTATTGACCTTAAAGGAAAGATCAGAGGTCAAATGTATCAATATTTTATGTCTTTATATCGCACTTGCTATACATTGACCATACATACCAGACTACATAAGAATATTAGTTTTTAAGTTATAAGCTTATTCTGTCCATTTTTCCATGAATAAAACATTAATGTAAGATCACACAGACAGAGTAGGAACGTATTTGGTTCTTTTAAATATCTTCTTAGAACATAAAAAACTGGAATGTGTGTAAAAATTGGATTATAGTTCTGCTTTTGCAGTATTTTTATGCTGCCAAAGTATAAATATCTGAGAACAAATGGGATTCAGTGTGTGCCCAATGAGAAAAAATAAAGCAGGTTTTTATTTCATCAACCTATGCCAATTATTGTGTCTCATAAGCTAAAGACAGAAATCATTTTAATGAAGGACAAACAGCAGGTTTATTTATCTTCAAAACACAAAAGCATAAAAAACAATTTTTTTTCAGTGGTTTCATATTGAAATTAACTCATGGTCACATGTTTAAACAACACTTCAGTTTTGGTTTCCTTTCCTTCAGAATTCAGAACATTTGTCCATGCCTTATGTATTGATCACTTTAATAATAGTAATATCACTTTGTAACTTAGTTATATGAATGCAGAATAGCATCACAAATGCTGTATCACACATACACTTTCCCAAAGGGACCATTGTATGGAGGTCAGAGACATCCAAGCGCTGCATGTCAGGAATTATTATTATTTTCACCATCATCATCACCATCATCATCACCATCATCATCATCTCGGAAAGAAGGGAGGCAACGGCTAAGTGAAAAACATAGTTGTAATTCTCTCGGAAGGGAAGGTTTTAAGGATGAGCTGAACTGAAGGTTCACAGGCTCACATGATGTGTTGTGTTTTTGTCTGTGTATGTGGATAAAAGAGGTCAGAGCGGCGGCCCATCTTTAGAGACCACTTTGGCGTTTGACTAGAGATTTCACCATATTGCAATATGTAATTGAACCCACGTCAAAAAGCTGCTAAGCAGGTGTTTGCAGTTTATTTTAAAACTCTCATGACAGATGTTTTTGTGATTGAGCCCCAGTGACCCAATCCTCTTACGTACATCCATGGCCAAAAACACAAATGAAAATAAAACACACGAGTAATCAATCATTAAAAACGTATGAACATCCATTCCTAAATACGGAAAAGTCCATGGAAGCACCAAAGTTCATCTCCTCTCTTTAGATCCTCAAAGAAAGACAAATTCCTCCAGACCTTCTCTCTGCTTCATGAACACTCGAAGCAAACACTCATTTAATTTTTCCACCAAACAAACTTAGATCATGCCCCTTATATAACATTTGGTTTTAAAATATTTTTTTTCTTCAAACGGAACAAAAAAACAAACAAACACTTTTTTGACAAATTAAAAGCTCACTATAAGAATCTTTCTATTAAACAGTGAAAGCGTTTTCCTCTGCCATCCTCACCTCGAAATGTCTCAATCTGGAAAGTTATAAACCGTTCTTTGTTGAAAGTCCGCCACTAACATGAGATCTTGTTTTTCTCTAATCAGTGCCTCTAAAGTATGACGGGTGATCTATGCAGAGAAGAAACACCACAAAAGTGAGCTCTCAGCAGGAATAGAGACCAAAGAAACTAAAACCTAAAATTAACACTTTAACCTGTTGCCAACTTGATGACTTCTTTTTATTTCAATTTGACAAACTCTGCAGTGGCTCCGTAATTAGAAACACAAAGTCCAGCATGGAGCGGCTGAGTGAATGTGGTCTGGACTCTGGAGTCGAGTTCTACTGTCCACTAAAGCTGCTAACATGGTGTTTTTCTCCAGGACAGGCCTCGGTGTGAAAGTCTTCCTGCACTGAGGGCAGCTGTGGATTCCCTTCCTGTCCTCTTCATCCCAGAAACTTTTAATACAGTTCCTGCAGTAGCTGTGTCCACAGGCTGTAGTCACCGGATCCTTCAGTAGATCCAAACAGATGGAACAAGTTTAATTCTTTTCTATACAATCAGAGCAGATTTATAAATGTTGAATTCAGTTTTTGTGTGATAAATTTTCAGTTACCAGTGTTTCACTTTAGTAAAATTACCATGAGATCGCTTTCTACTTGTTAGAGATGCTGTTTTCTGCACTTTTTCCCTTTTAAGGCATAAACATTTTATCCCTTGTGGCCCATTTGGTGCTTTACTACATGTGAACGCTCTTACGGAGTGGTATTAGATTGATGCACCTCCTTAGCAGATTTGCTTTAGAGGAATTTGCAGCCAGCTATTTTACCCTTTAATCTTTATTTATCTTCTAATATATCTCCTGTTCTTGATTGCATAGCCCACACCAAATCACCGTACCACATTCTCCTACACTATGCCATAACTCTATGTACCATCCATCTAAATGTAAATAAACTCCACTCTTACAATTTACTCCTGGATTTCAGCCTCTCCTTCTGACTGAGGATAACTATTGTAGCAAAATCCAGCACTGAAATGAATAACAGCATTCTGTACAAGAAGAGTTGTGTAAGAGCCAATTAGCACATGTGCAGAGCTACAGAAATCAACTGAAAACCTATGGAGAGAACTAAAGTTCAGAGTTCACAGAAGGGGCCCACAGAACCTTTGAAGTCTGTGTGGAAGGGCCAAAATCACACCTGAGCTGAGATGAGGCAAAGGCTTTTCTACCAAGTATTAAATACATTTCAGTAGGTGTGTTCAATACGTTTTCACTGTGTGATTGTTCGTCATTACATAAAATTTATGGAGATCCATGGTTTGATTTCCTTGCATGTTTGGATTAGATGGGTCGTTACAGACATTTCATGTCAGTAGCACCTTTAGAAATAAATTTAATTAGAAAAATTGGTGACATGTTTAATACTTATTCTACCAGCTGTATATAGTAACTATTTTTAGAAAATATGCGGACAGAGTGGAACTACAGAGTTTCAGGTAAAAGAGGGAGGAGTTATCAGGGTTTCAATTTTGAGCCATCTTTTAATATAGAAGAGCGCATTTAAAACACCAGTGAACACAATTCTTAGGCTGTAAATGTTAATTTCAAAGTAATGAACAAAATAGAAGTTAAATCACTATACTTACAATATTAAAAGGTCATTATGCAAAAGACAGGTTAAATAAATCAACACAGTAAATAAAGATTCAGTTAAACTCTATAGTGTAGTATGGTGTAATATGGTGTAAGGTAAAGATCGTACAATAATACAGAGAAAATAGAAATCCTCAACAATTAGATGACCCCCTATGAGCAAGCACTTTGACAGCAGTGGGATGGAAAAAAATCCCTTTTACCAGGAAGAAACCTCCAGCAGCAGCAGGCTCAGGGAGGGGCGGACATCTGTAGCAACTGGTTGGGGTGAGGGGAGGAAGACAGGGCAAAGACACGCAGTGGAAGAGAGCCAGAGATTAATAACTAATGATTAAATGCAGAGAGGTGTAAAAGACGTGTTAAAACAGGTGATTGAAAAAGAAACAGTGCATCATAGAAGCCCCAGCTTCAGGCCTTCACAACTAAGGGAGGATTCAGGGTTACACAATCCAGCCCTAGCTGTATGCTATCCCATATCTTCCTGCACTGAGGGCAGCTGTGGATTCCCTTCCTGTCCTCTTCATCCCAGAAACGTTTAATACAGTTCCTGCAGTAGCTGTGTCCACAGGCTGTAGTCACCGGATCCTTCAGTAGATCCAAACAGATGGAACAAGAGAAGGTTTCTCGGTCCAGCTGAACTCCTTTCTGTGCCATTTCTCCTCTCAGTGTCAGTGACTGTGTGAGTTTCTCTGGGATCCAATGGAAAATATTTGTAATGTTTGTACAGACTGGAGCTGCTATGTTTCAAGTAAAAGTGGGAGTTTTGTTAAAGGAGTGGTTTGAAGCATACACTGCATATTTAACCCTTGTTATACAAGAGAGCACCTTTAAAATGCTGGTCAGCACATTATGTACAGTATAAAAATTCTAATGAAATATAAGTGAAATCAGTCACATGTGCTTGTAACAACTGACATTTAATGGCACCAATCACAACAATCGCCCCCACAACAACACCCAAAGCCAAAATACACTGATTACTGTAGCTAAAGAAGATATTTAAAACTTTTAAACAACTTCTGCAACGAATCCAACCACTAAAACTACACCAACACTTGTGACAAAAGAATGGCAGCCACTTACATGAAGCACCTGCTACAAACAACAGCAGCTCCAGCGATCAGACAAACCAACATCAAGCATCAAGTCAATCTGGCTTCTGCAACTATAATGACCACTACAACTTACAACAGCATCCAAAACATGGCAACCATCTGCAACTAAGAAGAACATCAAAACAATTAAGCAAAGCAAATCTTTAACCTCACAACTTCTGAGCCAATTAGTGAACCTACAGCACCAATTACAAAGCACATGGCACTCTGCAATCTATTTGTGTAATTTCACCAACACCAGCAATCAAATTCAGATCCTACAACAAAATCCCAGAATTATTATTATTTTATTATTATACCTTTTCTGCTAAACACCAAAAACAAATTTCTTTCCATGTTGCACAAACACTTATTCGAACATCTATAAGTAAATATAATTTAAGATTTAAAGCATTTAATCCCAAATAAAGTCAAAAACAGAGTGTTGTGATGCACGCTCAATCGTCCAGCTGTCCATCTGGACGTAGCATTTCATCACTCATCCAAGTGACTTCTTCAGTCTCTGCTGACTCCAGGTTTCCCCTGGAAACATTATAAACAGTACATCTGCACAATAACTGAAGCTAGCACCACTGAACGAACAATGTGCTGCGAGGTATTTAACATGCAAACTGTCATCACCTTTGATCCTGATGAAACAGAGCAGTTCTCAGATTCCTTCTACACATATTCTCACTACTGGCATACAATGATAATAGCAGACTGTCCTCCCGAGCTCATAAGCTGCCACATTCCAGGCAAATTAAAAAAACAAAATAAAGTTGATGCTGGACTGAATTTGATCATGAGAGTTTTGACTAACTGCAGTGTACAGTTCATTACTGTAGCACAGCGTAAATCTATCAAGGGACTATGATTTTCTCAAGATCTGCTGGATTAGTCTGGAGATTGTTTTGCCAAGGACTATCGAAAGACTGTCACACAGGACTCCAAACAGTACATCACCATCAAGTGTCAAATGTTGCACTGAATCCCACAAAAACTAACAACAATCACCAAAAACAGCTTTCATTGTATTTTTTTAAAGCGTGTACTCAGTACTGTGAAATGGTCTGAAGGCTGACTGAAAGGTTGTTCTCTTTTCATAGAACTTCATCCTGATATAAGCCAGTGGTTACCAACAACGGTTCATTCTCGCTCTAAGCCAAGAGTTCAATGTCTCAACAGTTTGAGGTCTTCTTTATTGCAGTTTTATTTTTGTTTTAAAATGCACCAAATGTTTTCAGTGGACAACAGATGTGGACTACGGGGTGGCAGTTTTCACACCAGCAGTCTTTTGCTATGATGAATTGCATTTACATAGTGAAAAAAGCAAGACCTTCCCCGAAAACATGTCAGATGTGTCTGTGTACACCAAGTACCCATTTTAACTGATTCAACATAAATACAGGCTTTTCTCTGTTATTGCTGAGAATTTGACTAGCGTTTGAGTAAATAAAACCTCCTCCTCCTTATTTCAGGATAATTTCCCTTCATGCAAAGACTAATTGACCTGTGATCTGTCAAACATCAGTCATTTAGAGGCAGACAGAACACTTCAATTAGTTTTTGGCTCACTGACTTTTATACATCCTTCATTTATCCAGGTAAAAAGGTAAAAGTACGTTTTATTCAAAAAAAATTTAAATCTATTTTTCAAGAAAGATCTGGCCAAGAGTGCAGCAGAAATCGCAACAAATATAACACAACATTTCTGTTGTTAAAACAACAACAACACCACACACACACACACACACACACACACACACACAATCACTTTTCCTGGCCATGTATTTGACACAAGCCGTCCACAAAGACAGATGTAAACACCTAGCCTACATAACCCAACCAATCCCAGAGCCTACAAGACAACCCGAACATTACCGTTCATACTTGTATAATGAGACTCAAATCCTGCCTGCAACAAGTGTGTGTTTTGATAACTACCCATATGATGTCGTACTTCAAACTGCCCGCAGCTAAAAAATATCGGGTATCTCTATAGTTAACATCGATATCTCCGTCACTTTTACAACCACCCTGTTTAGCCACTAAAAAAATCAATACGACTATGTTAAAAGCTTTAAACCGAGACGGACTTACGTTTTGAGCTTTCCTCTCGCTCTTCGGACTTTAAAATTTAAAAACCGGCATTTTCTTCTTTGTTTATTCTTCACAGCAGCTTCAGCGTTTCCGCTCCAAACAAACACCTCGGCTCTGAAGATGTCTCCAGAGCGTTGAAATTACACACTTTCAGCTTCTACAAAACCTCAAACCTCAGAAAAACTAAACTTTATCCCGTTCTCCAGTCTCTCTTTTACGCATGAAGCTTTGTTTGGCGCGGTTTAATGACGTCAGGCGCCTGAATTACATAACGCTCCGCCATTGTCCAATCAAACGCCTCACAGCTTCCTCTGTGTGCTGACGTCTCGTTGTGAAAATCTGTTTAGTTTACTGTGGAAAAACAAAATATCTGCAAACCTGCAGCTCTCAACCATTATAATAATGGTGGCATAACTTTTTTAAAATTACATTTAGTTATCTAATAATACACTAATACTAAATACTCTTATACCAAAGCCTGTTTATTTCAACCCACAAATGCATTTTCCTCACAGATGTGGCTCCATTTAAGGTTTCACAGAGGTGTACACAATGGTGTGAGGTTCATTGCCAAGAAGCACTGTTACAAAAAATAAATGACCAAACACAAATGTCCTTGCTTTTTATGCTAAAATCCTGATTTTATAATATATATGAGACTGATATCAGGACCAGAGCAGATGGACTAGACGCCAAGCAACTTTGATGGGGTGAAATTAGACTGAGCTCACTTTATTTCATTACAAAAAAATGAAGAAAAACAGAGAGGAAGATTAATGCTTCCACCTTTACAGCCTGCACAACAAATTCAAGCATAAAGAACCTGTCTGAAACCACAACATGAACCTGTAATAACTGTACATGCAAAGTACACTCACTGCAAATTTGTTTTGCATGTCTCAAGTGAGAATTGGGATAACACATTTTTTTGTTTAGTTTTTTAACATACAGATTTGAATATTTGCTCCACGTCTGACAATGTTCATGTAAAGTTTCCTTCAGATTGGCCCACCATAATTGGTTGATTTGAGATTTACCTATTATATACATATATACAAAGATGAAGGGTAAGGACCTTGTGTAATACAGCTAGCACCCCCATAGCAAATTGTAACATATGGTAGGAAGCGAGGGCTGGGAGACTCTGTGATACAACCTGTACCACTAATCTTAACCTGATTTACAAAGAGGACCTTTCAAGTTAGCATATTTAAGAATATTCTATATTACAGCCTGCAAATCTAAATCTACACTGATGTTCTTCATTCTTGTATGTGACTGCATCTCCCCTCTCTCTCCACTCCACCTCCCAGTAACAACGTCCAGTCAGAATTTCTCCACACAGAACCTGCCAACATAAAGCAGCGGAGGACGGTGATTTCATTATTACTGTGTATGTGAAAGATTAGCTGCCAAACAGAACAATTTACAACAAATGAAAGCTAGTCAGCATAGTGACAAAATCACCGAACATCTGTGAGCTCTACGGGTGACCACGTGTGGCTCGTTGGTCTAGGGGTATGATTCTCGCTTTGGGTGCGAGAGGTCCCGGGTTCAAATCCCGGACGAGCCCGAATTGCTTTCGGATGCTTTATTTACGCCATATGTCATCGTTATGGATGAAAATGTTTAATTTCAACTCAGGAATCCTTTAACATTTATATCATATTTAAGTTAAGCTTTTGCAAAGTTAACTTGTATAACTCAAACATTAATTAATTAACATAAATGATGTACTCAAAAAAAATCATTCAGTCATTAATTGACTAATAAGACATTCATTGGTGTGTCAGAAAGAAGATAAAGAGGTCATGATACAAAAAAGTGATGCCATTTTAAAACACACTTTAACTATACAACAAAAGTTCAAACTGTTCTGATAATGCGAGGACGTTGCTGTGACTTATACAGTGTCTGCTTATTTTTATCTCTTCTCTAAAAAGCATCAATAATATTAGCTTAAACCCCGTAAAATTATTAGCTAACTTTAATCTTCTGATCCACTAATCTGCTGGTATATCGCGAGTCGCCAGCTGAGAAGCTGATGAACTTTATTATTATTATTTTTTTTTAGTGATTTTTGTTCCTATTCTGATCTAATTGGGCTTCAGTGTTTCGGTACAGCTGCAGATCCAGGTGACAGCAAATCAAAATGATGTCACCTGTGAGTGTCCAGCTGCAGCCTGTGTTCAGTTTAAATATTGTTATACACCGATATGGATCAGTTCATGCTTTTCCCCACTGTAACATTTAACAAGGACTGAGAGAGGAGGACAGAGAGGGAGAGAGCAAAGAGAAACAGGTAAGAGTGGACATGTGGTCAAATTCACCACAAATGATAAAGCTGTAGATTCTGTTAACCCACATTCAGTGATGATGATTTGACATAACTAAGCCGTGTGTTGTCCTGTTAACAATCGTGAATCCCAAACTGCTCTTGTACTAATTATTATGAGATTATATTTTTGTCATTTACCAGCAAATACAATTCTAGTTTAGTGAGGAGGATGAAGAGAGAGAGGTTGTACAAGAACAGGAAGAACGAGGAGAAGATAGTGAAGTTAGCTGGAAAAACTACAATTATTATTCACAAAGTAAGTTTTCATGTTGGCATCTTGTACAGGTTGGTGGAGTGGCAGGGTGATGCTACTTTAGGTGTTTGACGATTTGACGGATATAACGAGACCCAAGGGAAGCGAAACTCAATACATTCACGTAGGACACAGACCTTCAAAGTAAAACAGGAAATGTAACATAGACGCAGACTTGACTAGGGGAGACAGAGCAACTAAGAAACACAGAACAATAACAAGGAGACACAGAGGGCGGCTACTAAATACTAAATACTGAAGAGAATACAAGAAAGCCGAACTAATACACTAAGACTACTGGGGCAACAAAGAGAACTAAGATCATAATACAAAAACTCAGAGACACAAGGAACTCAAAACACTGGGTCACCGACCCAGGACCGTGACACCGCCCGCCTCTGTCATCTTATCCTTTTTGACACAAAGAGTTCTTTAACTTCTTGAATTGAGGTTTGCAAATGTGAGAAGGGTTGACTACATTTGCAAACAGTATTGTAAATAACCCTAAATACTTTTATTTAGTTCCTTGCACTTCATTTTGGCACTTATCGCTGTTTCCTATCACCAGCTTCGTGTTTGAGTTTAGAAGCTTTTATTTTGAAGGGACGATTTCCCGTGAAACACTGTCGGCGTAGTTTTAGCGTCAGTCCCTTGGAGATTTCTTTTGTCATTAGCAGCCCCCTTGATAGAGGCACAAGGTAGTTTCATGACATAGATAAGGACATGTTTATATGTTTTGTGTGACAGAGGCTACATTTGTTAAATTTTATGTTGAATCCTATTTTATGATGTAAGGTTTATGATTGTTAAGAGTGTAGATTTTTAACTTACATGCTGTTTCTGTGTATACATCCCCAGCTCCTATGGTGAGGTTAATGGTTTACTGCCATTAAGCCTTCAAAACCTAATGAGTAAAGTGTCATCCTTCATTCGGTGGTTCGCTACAAAAAGATGTTGACCTACTGTTGTTTGTGTTCCCTTGTTCGGATATACAGGTTAAAGATGTGTGAAACCAACATGTGGTCATGTTTCTGACCTGATGGGC
>NW_024583429.1:42312-44360 GCF_018398535.1 Haplochromis burtoni
AACATCTGCTCTCGTCATGATGAGGTGATGAAGATTTTCTGTCGTACTGATCAGCAGAGTATCTGTTATCTCTGCACAATGGATGAACATAAAGGCCATGAAACAGTCCCAGCACTCAGTGAGTCTACACACTCATCCAACATCAATATTCGTCCTCTATGTTAATACTTTGGTTCCACAGAAGAGGGGCCTGAAAACTGAAGGCTCTCCCTCTCATTCTACTTTTAAATACCCTAGTTCTGCTGTTGAAGAAGTTGTGAGAATAACTAAATCCCAAACTCACAATATGGTAGAGAGTAAAAGGTCATGAAAGGTTTTATACTGACAAATTCACAGGAATATATGCTGACACTGAGCAAGACTGAGCAGACACCATCTAAAACACATTGAGGTTTAATTCAGCATTAAACTCAAGCAAGCAAAGCTCAAAGCAAGGCACAAGACAAAAGTAAAACAGATAATTAAATAACTTAAACAGAGAGACATGAAACATGAAAATCAATAGGAAACATTAATGACCTAATTCACAAAGAAACAGAGTTGAAAAACCAACACTATAACAGAAAATCACTTTAATAGTCATTCAAACTCATTGAACTCCAAACTGTAACTACAAGTCAAACACAACAAGGATTTAAATTCAAGATACTGGAATGACAACAAAATCAAAACAGTCAGAAATCTATCTGAACAATAATCAGAAACTAAAAACACTGTGACAAAAGAAACTGAAATTCAGCAACTCAGTTTAAAACCAGGGATCATGACAAAGTGTCCAATAAGGTGAGGTTTTTGTTTCTCTGTTTTTTGATAGACTGTTAACTCCATTTTTTGACTTTGAAAAAAACAATTTCAGAAGAAAAACGTCCAAAAATCATTTGAAACACAGCTGATTACAAAACAAAATAAAAATGTAAAAATGAAAAAGGAGTTGTTTCAAAAGAGAGTCTTCAAGAAAAATTTACCCCCCCCCGCACACACACACACACACTCAAAAACTCTGTTAATTATGCTCTGTACAGAAAAGGGTATGAGAAACTGAAACCGTCACTGTTACTGGCACAGAGAAATGGCACAGAAAGGAGTTCAGCTGGATCGAGAAACCTTCTCTTGTTCGATCTGTTTGGATCTACTGAAGGATCCGGTGACTACAGCCTGTGGACACAGCTACTGCAGGAACTGTATTAAATCTCACTTTGATGAAGAGGACAGGAAGGGAATCCACAGCTGCCCTCAGTGCAGGAAGACTTTCACACCGAGGCCTGTCCTGGAGAAAAACACCATGTTAGCAGCTTTAGTGGAGCAGCTGAAGAAGACTGGACTCCAAGCTGCTCCAGCTGATCACTGCTATGCTGGACCTGAAGATGTGGCCTGTGATGTCTGCACTGGGAGGAAGCTGAAAGCCATCAAGTCCTGTTTATCTTGTCCAGCCTCTTACTGTGAGAAACACCTCCAACCTCACTATGATGCAGCTCCATTAAAGAAACACAAGCTGGTGGCCCCCTCCAAGAAGCTCCAGGACAACATCTGCTCTCGTCATGATGAGGTGATGAAGATTTTCTGTCGTACTGATCAGCAGAGTATCTGTTATCTCTGCACAATGGATGAACATAAAGGCCATGAAACAGTCCCAGCTGCAGCAGAAAGGACTGAGAAGCAGAAGGAGCTCGAGGTGAGACGACTAAACATCCAGCAGAGAATCCAGGAGCGAGAGAAAGATGTGAAGCTGCTTCAACAGGAGGTGGAGGCCATCAATGGCTCTGCTGATAAAGCAGTGGAGGACAGTGAGAAGATGTTCACTGAGCTGATCCGTCTCCTCCAGAAAAGAAGCTCTGATGTGAAGCAGCAGGTCAGATCCCAGCAGGAAACTGAAGTGAGTCGAGTCAAAGAGCTTCAGGAGAAGCTGGAGCAGGAGATCGCTGAGCTGAAGAGGAAAGACGGCGAGCTGGAGCAGCTCTCACACACAGAGGATCACAACCAGTTTCTACACAACTACCCCTCACTGTCAGCACTCAGTGAGTCTACACACTCATCCAGCATCAATATTC
>NW_024583429.1:44936-53403 GCF_018398535.1 Haplochromis burtoni
GTCCTCTGAGCTACTTTGAGGATGTGACAGCAGCTGTGTCAGAGACCAGAGATAAACTACAGGACATCCTGAGAGAGGAATTAACAAACATCTCACTGACAGTCACTGAAGAGGATGTTTTACTGTCACCAGCAGAGCCAAAGACCAGAGCTGGATTCTTAAAATATTCACATGAAATCACACTGGATCCAAACACAGCACACAGACATCTGTTATTATCTGAAGGGAACAGAAAAGCTATGTATACCAAAGAAGAACAATCCTATTCTGATCATCCAGACAGATTTACTGGATGGCTTCAGATCCTGAGTAGAGAGAGTCTGACTGGACGTTATTACTGGGAGGTGGAGTGGAGAGGACAAGGAGTTGAAGTAGCAGTCACATACAAGAATATCCGAAGAGTAGGAAAATCAGACTTGAGTTTTTTTGGATTCAATCAAAAATCGTGGTCACTGAAGTGTTATATCAACAAATATGAATTTTGGCACAACAAAGTCCAAACTGTCCTCTCAGGTCCTCGGTCCTCCAGAGTAGGAGTGTACCTGGATCACAGAGCAGGTATTCTGTCTTTCTACAGCGTCTCTGAAACCATGACTCTCCTCCACAGAGTCCAGACCACATTCACTCAGCCGCTCTATGCTGGAGTTTGGCTTTGTGAATCTGATGGCGTCTCTGCCGAGTTCATTAAACTTAAATAGACAGAAGTCATTGACAGAAAACTGGATAAATGTGTGTTTTAGTCTACAGTTTCTTTCTTTTTCATCATTGTTACTGAGCCCACAGTTGTGCTTTTCTTCTTTGTACATACCATCACCTGTTAGTTAAACTTTTGTTGTCTAGTTAATGACTGACTTTATTTGGGTGGGACTTCATCTTGTGTTTGTTTAGCCATGTAAGGAAAACAAGGCACCCGTGTTTTATTCCGTCAGTGTACTCTTCCACTGCGGATGGTGAGTAATGTAAAAACACTGCTGCTACTTTTTTGGTTTCTTTGATGATTGATTAGACTTTTTCTTTAGTGCTGATATTACTGTGTTATTTGCAGCTTTAGGTGGTTTTAATCGTTAGCATAAGTTTGGCAGACATTCTTGCTTTCACCAATGTTCAAGAGTAACAGTCGCGAATTAATTGTCAGTATTATTGCTATGTAGAATAAAATGTTAGAGCCTGTCTCTGGTTTACCTGATGATATTCTCATGAATGGGGCAGAGTATTAAGTATCACCTTAAAGCACTTGTTACAGGCTGCTGAGCTTGCATCAGCATAGAGTATGCAACCAGAAGGCCTTCTCGGTCTTCGAAGGAGCCGGCCCACGCAGACCACGAAGGCCGGGTCTTCCAAAGTGTGCGGCCTATGAATTGGGACATAGCTTTTGTGTGTGAGTTTGCGTGTGTAAGAGAGATACTGAGAATTTAAAATATTATCTGTTGATGATGTAGTTGACATGATGTTGCATACTCTATGCTATTAATTTTAAAACTGAAGTGCTGCTAATTGAACAGTATGTGCTGTAATGCATTAATACAATGTACCAGAATAGAACAGAATGGAATAATACAGTGAACAGGAGCAATGAGAAGTATGCAATGTAATGATGAGCACTCCTAAAGATCTGCAGAAAGGTTCACAGAATCATTTTCCCACTAATCTGATTGTTTGCATCTTTTGCTGTGAAGTACAGCCAGACTTTTGACCGCTTCGCCTTGGGCATTTTTAATCATGTAGCTCTGCTCTAAAAGAACGTACGTACCTGGGCCTGCCTTACTACTGCTTCAAAGGTAAAATGATTGGCTAGAATCCAAAGTGTATGACATTCAGGGAAAAAAGCACCGAAATAAAGCACTGAAATGTGCGCTGCTTTTCGGTCTGGTTACTACCGTTTATGTCAGAACGATACCGGTACCCATCCGTACTCTTGACCTACTGATCTCCAAGGGCCTGAGCATTTGCAAAGGTTACTGTGTCTGATGTGGGCGTGTCTGATCATTACTGTGTTTTCTTTGAAAGTAAAATCTCAGCCCACACAAATATATCAACAGCAGTGATCACAAAACGGTGTATAACTGAACACAGTAGTGCAATTTTTAACCAGGTCTTCCCATTAACACCTGACCTGTCCAGAGGGTCAGTCAATGAGCTCGTCAATAGCTTCAATGCTAAATGTTAAATGTAATGGACACTATTGCTCCCATTAAGGTGAAGGTTATCTCTGGAAGGAAAAAGTCTCCATGGAGAAACTCCACACTGGTGAAAAATGAAAAAAGAGAGTGTAGGAAAGCTGAGCGCAGATGGAGAAAAACAAACCTCCAGGTTCATTATGACATTTATAAAGAGAAACTTCACAATTATAATTTACAACTGAGGAAGTGCAAGGAGGTCCTACTTCTCTGACATCATCACTAAAAACAGCCATAATGCTCGGGTCTTATTTTCTACAGTTGACAGGCTAACAAACCCTCCTGTGTCAGTGGCAGCTGAACTTCATTCGACCATGGCCTGCAATGACTTTGCCAAATTCTTCACAGAAAAAATCCAAAAAATTAGACAAGCAATTGGTACATCAACAGCAGATCCAGATATGTACTGTGTCCACCGAAAAACTGTTTAAACACCATGAAACAGTTTCACCCTATTAACAGCAAAGACCTGGAGGACATCTTAGGTCAACTGAACTCCTCCTCCTGCTGTTTAGATGTCCTGCCAACAAGTTTTTTCAAAAAGGTCTCAAAGACTTTGGAGTCAGACCTGTTACAGATCGTCAACTTTTCTTTAATATCAGGGTGTTTCCAGAACCACTAAAAACTGCTGTAATAAAACCTATACTGAAAAAGGACAATCTTGACAAGACACAAATGAACAACTACAGGCCGATCTCAAATCTCCCAAAACAGTTCACACAATACACATCACAGCAAAAGCACCTCCCACCGTAAAATCCCCAAATGGTTCTAAGACAAGGCACTAATGAGTGTGATGTGTAAACATCTGTATGCATGTGAGAATGTATGTGTGTGTGTATGCATGTGGATGTGTGTTTGTTTGATGAGTGAGTGTGTGAGAATGTGTGTCTCTTTGTGTGCGTGACTTCCAACTGTTTCTAACAACATCCAGGTCATAAAATGGTAATCTCCCCCCACACCCAATATTTCATTCAGAACTCTGCTGCTCGAGTCCAAAAAAGTGGACCACATCAGTCCAGCTCTGAGGTCTTTACACTGGCTGCCTGTCCGTCAGAGGATAGACTTTCAAGTTCTGATGCTGGTCTATATATTTTGAAATTTCCCCTTGATGAGGACTAACTTAAAGGTTCTATCTGTCTATAAAGCTCTGAATGGTTTAGGACCAAAATACATCAGTGACCTCCTGACCCAGTATGAACCTTCCAGATCCCTCAGGTCATCTGGATCCGGTTTTTATCAGTTCCCAGAGTCAGAACCAGACACGGAGAAGCTGCATTCAGCTTTTATGCTCCTTATATCTGGAACAAACTCCCAGAAAGCCTCAGATCAGCTGAAACACTCAGTTTATTTAAATCCAGGTTGAAGACTCACCTGTTCTCAGATGCATTTGAATAAAGGACGCATTTGTCAGCTGCATTTGGAGGAGTCTACAGTTTTGGACAGCCTTCGTCGCCTGGCTGTGATGTAATCGGCCTACAAATGCGTCCTCAGGAAGATGCAGCCCATGGTTTTGGACATCCCCGTTATCTCTTGTTGATACTCATTCAGCACAATCTCCAGCAGGTGGAGGGTTGCGAGTTTAATGTTGATTTCTGTTTCCTCTGACAGGTCTGATCCAGTTGGGTCTGCAGTGCAGCCTTGTGGAGTGGGGGAAGGAGTCGGCAGGGTCTGGATTAGCAGACCCTCTGCGAGGTCCCACAGTTGCGCTGCATCCTCTATAGGAATATTAGAAAACGCCTTGTTTTTGACGCTAAATAGTCAAAAACAAGGCGTTTTCTAATACCCTCGTACGCAGTGTTGTGTCTGTCCCTCTTGATGGCGTCATCAACCTGGCTAAACAGACAGTGCAAACCACTCCAGTTGCTCCCCTGTATAAAAAGGGGAGTCCTTAAACCATGTCGTGCGCTCTTCGAAGTTTTGGAGGGTAAGGATTTAACCTCCTGTTTTCAACCCCTCTGGTTGAAAAGACTTTCCCTGTCATTAAATACACTGAGAAAAATAAACGATCAGCCTAAACCCTGTAAAGCTTGGGGGCTAAGGAGCATATAGCATCTCTACAATACAATAGTGCAAAAGAGCTGGTGGGTGGTGGTGGCAGGGGGGGGGTGATAAAAGCACATACATATTACTACTCATGTATGAGTACAAGGTAGGAAGGGGAGGCCGGGAGACTCTGTGATACAACCTATACCACTAATCTTAACCTTACAAAGAGGAACTTTCAAGTTAGAATCTATATTACATCCTGAATTGCCCGTGTGTAATAAATGATTATTACACCACGGTGTGTTTCACCTCTAGCATTCATTTCAAATCTACACTGATGTTCTTCATTCTCGTATGTGACTGCAACTTTAACCCCTCTCCCTCTCGACTCCACTTCCCAGTAACAACGTCTAGTCAGACTCTCTCTACTTAGAACCTGCCAACATAAAGCAGTGGAGGACTGTGATTTCATTATTACGGTGTATGTGAAAGATTAGCTTTCTGATTTAAAGCCTGTTGGATTTTGTGCTAAATATCACCGTTTCCAACAAATCAAAGACAGTTAGTCAGCATAGTGACAAAGTAACCAAACATCTGCGAGCTCTTTGGGTGTAAGCGGGCCCGGGTTCAAATCCCGGACGAGTCCAGAGTGTTTCCGCCATGACATTTTGATATGTTAGCAACAGCTTACACCATATCTCATTGTTATGAGATAAAAATACCTGATTTAAATTTAACATGGAACGTTTACCTACTTCAACTGTAGGTAAGCGTTCCATGTCATATGGTGATCTAGGAATCCTTTAACATAGATATTATATTTAAGTTAAATATTTGTAGAATAACTTGTACAACTCAAACATTATTTTTAATAGAAAAGATGTAGTCAAAAACAATCATTCAGTCATTGATTGACTAATAAGACTTTAGTTGTTACGGCAGAAAGAAGATTAGTGACACCAATTTAAAACACACTTTAACGGAAATACAGCAAAAGTTCAAACTGTTCTGATAGTGCGGGGACGTTGCTGTGACTTATAAAGTGTCTGCTTATTTGTATTTGTTCTCTAAATCGTGTATAAAACTAGTAGATGGTGTATTTTAAACTACTAGAAATGAATAACTTGAACCTATTGATCCACTAGTCTGCTGGTATATTGCGAGTCGCCAGCTGAGGAGATGATGCAATTTATTATTTTAGTTTGTTAAAGATTTCTCTTCCTATTCTGATGGAATTGGGCTTCAGTGTTTTTTCCGGTATAGCTGCAGATCAAGGTGACAGCAAGCCAAAATGATGTTACCTGTGAGTGTCCAGCTGCAGACTGGGTTTGAATATTGTTATAAACAGATGTGGATCAGTTCATGTCTTTTATTCACTGTAAGATTTAACAAGGATTGAGAGAGGAGGACAAAGAGGAAGAGAGCCAAGAGAAACAGGTAAGAGTGGACGTGTGGAAAAATTCACCTCAAATGATAAAGCTGTAGATTCTGTTTTACCACATTCATTGATGATGATTTGACGTAACCGAGCAGTGTATTTTCCTGTTATCAATTATGCATCCCAACCTGCTCTTGCAATAATTATTATGAGATTATATTTCTGTCATTTTCCAGCAAATACAATTCTAGTTTAGTGAGCAGTTCAGTGAGAAAGACGGTTTTTCAAAACAGGAAGAACAAGGGATAAAACAGTGATGTTAGCGGAGCTAAGTGCGCCGACTTTGTTCAACATTACTCGGCAACAGGGAACGTGAGGCAAGCTGCACTGGTGCATTTGTGACAGCTTCACTTGAAATGCCTTCGCCGCATCATACATGCCATGTCCATGAACTGACAGATTTCCTTGCTTAGCTCAAAACCTCTGTTGAGAACTTTTCCCCAACTCAGCCAGCGGACCTCTGTATGATGAGGAATGTCGGCAAACTGAGTTGTCATCGAGCAAAAATGGGAGCTGGTAGTATGTAAATATAATAATAACCACTGCAGCCAAGAAGAGTGCCTGACGAGCCCAGTTATAAGTAAGCTATTAAGACTCGACTGTCCCAAACAATAAGTTCCGTTGGAGCAGTCTTTCTACGCCTCTCTCTGTCTCTCGCAAGCAAAGTTGACCCAGACAACAAAGTAAAGCTATTTTTCGGCTACGAGCCGACAGGGACCCCGCCGTATTAGCCAGAGGTCCCTTTACTATGGGACCTTCAGTAACAGTAATAAATCACACAGCAATAGTACATTCATGTAGTTGTGAAAAGCATGATAATATATTAAGTAAGCCAGAGAAACATGCTGAACATTTGAAGCTTTTATATTCCAAGCAAAGCAAACAGTGTGTGAGAGACGATCTGTGATTAGTGTGTTCACACCTGCAGCTTCAACAAGGTTTCGTGTACTCACACGTCAGCATGCGAACTTTACTCTGACTAGATTTAGTCTGAGCAGTCAGACAACATATTTTTTAATGTTACAGCATCAACACACACAGAGCTTAGCCCCTCCCACCTGCCCTGCTTCAGGTGGAGTCCCACCTCCTTCCTGTAAGCAGCTCACCTGTGTGTCCCTGTTTAATGTCCAGGTGTGGAGCTTGTTGTTCGTGTCTCTGTGTGAAGAAACTGTAAGTTTTTTTGTCTCCTACTTTAACAGTTTGACTGTTTGTTTCTGCTCTGTGATGTTTGAACCAGATGTTCAGCTCTTACTTCAGGACAAACTTTGATCACTCATTTTTTTAAGACACTGGATCCATTAGACAAATTAGTTTGTTGCTGAGAAGTGGACTTTCAGGTTTTACTGAATTTGTACTGGTTTTATTGTTGAAACAAGATGAAGTAAAGAAGCAGAATGTTTCAGTAAAAACATGAACAACAGAAGAAAATTCAAGAGGGATGTGACTTACATCATGCATGATGTGCAGAAAAGTATTTAACAACTTTTCCATGTCTTTGTGTCGCTGTCGAGTTCACTTTGTACTTTCTCTTTTTGGATAAATCAGTGGATTTGAGTCTGAGTTTTCTTGTTTAGCCTTTTAAGCTTTTAATCAATGATAGTCGGACTAGGTGTGGTCTCTTGCCTTTCTCTCCATTTTGACGTCCCAAGTCTTCCGATTTTTTGTAAAATGCTTTTACTTTTCTTCCTTTTGAACAGTTTTCAAAGGCTCACTTGATGTTATTTGAGTCAATTGAGTCCTTTATGTAAAGGTTAAGATCTATGTTGCATTCAATCACAACAGGAAATGCAATCAGAAGCACAAATAAACAAAAAATAAAAACTAATCGGTACTGACTGAGAACCTTCACAGACGGTACTGATTATTAGTCTTTACACTGCATTCCAAATTATTATGCAAATGGTATTTTTCTCTGATTTTCCTAAACAGTCGATTCAAATGACAGTCAGCATAATTTTCGAGACATCGACCATTAGAGTATAATTTAAATGTTACTGAACAAATCTCCCGATGAAAACAGTATGTTTTTCAAAAAGAAAAAACTTAAAATGCACAGTTCCAAATTATTATGCACACAGAGTTTCAAAACATTTCATAGGTTGTAGAGAATTAAAAATGGTCATTTATTGAATCTGCAGCATTAGTAGATCATATTTATTGAAATCACAAGATATTTCAATCAGAAACATCTTAACAGGCCAAGTTACATATTAACATAGGACCCCTTATTTGATAGCAGTTTCACAGTTCTTGCATCCATGGAACTTGTGAGTTTTTGGGAAGTTTCTGCTTGAATGTCTTTGCAGGATGTTAGAATAGCCTCACAGAGCTGCTGTTTGGATGTGAACTGCCTCCCACCTGTTTTGCTTGCTTGAATGCTCCAAAGGTTCTCAATAGAATTGAGGTTAGGGGAGAATGGGGGCCACACCATGAGTTTCTCTCCTTTTGTGCCGATAGCAGCCAATGATGCAGAGGTGTTCCTTGCAGCTTGAGATCGTTTTGCATGAAAATGATTTTGTTGCGGACAGCACAGTTGTTCTTTTTGTACCATTGAAGAAAGTGGTCAGTCATACTTCGCAGAGGTCATTTTCACACTTTCAGGGACCCTAAAGGGGCCGATCAGCTCTTTTCCCGTGATTCCGGCCCAAAGCATGACTCCACCATCTCCCTGCTGACGACGCAGCCTTGTCGGGACATCATGGCCGTCCACCAACCATCCACCAACCATCCACCACTGCGTCCATCTGGACCATTCAGGGTTGCACGGCACTCATCAGTGAACAAGACTATTTGAAAATTAGTCTTCATGTAGTTCTGGGCCCACTGCAGCTGTTTCTGCTTGTGAGCATTGGTTAGGGGTGAC
>NW_024583429.1:53423-70640 GCF_018398535.1 Haplochromis burtoni
TTTCAGTGATCCAAAGATCACCACCACAATTCCATCCTTGAGTTTAATTGAAAAACATTATTTAATCTTTATGAAACTTAAATAAACACAATTTGTATAATAATTTGGGATCCGGTGTATGTACAAAAAACTCAGAGAAATGTTCAGATGTGAAGATCTGAACCACTTTAACAAGGACTCCTATTTGTTGATGAAAAACAGAAGCACGCATTTAAAAACAGAAAGAACAGAGAAGAATAAAGTTGTAATAACCAAGTTAATGTTCACACTCAGACCCACATGTAGCGTGACACACTCAGGCATGAGGAAGTGTTCAGTTAAAAACATTCCTCTGCTAACAGCTGATAATTTTGGCGTCACAGAAACTAATGGAGCTGAACTGACCTGACTGTATTTATAGATCACTGTAATATTTCATAACTTTAAGGTTTTTTTAAAAAAACATTTCTCTACGTTTGTAGCTCTGGATTTATTAAATTCTATAATTGTGATGTCTGCATGTGAATTATGTTCTATAACTAAAGGCTAAACTAATCATTTTGATGGTATCATGAAATCCTCTTGGACTATCTGTCTGTCAGCTCTCTGTTGGTGTAGCTGATGTGGAAATAGTTTTGTGATGGAAGATTTCTTTATTCTATGTAGTAAAATGTATTTTACATTGGTAATAATAGTATCACTTTGTCACATAGTTATATGCATGTAGGATGTTATCTCAAGTGGGCCTTATGTTTATCACACCTTCACAATGGGGTCATTGTATGTGGGTTACAGGCATATAAGCACCGCATAAGGGAGGTGCCGGTTGGTCGTAATTCTCCTTTGGGGGGAAGGGTTCGAGGATGAGCTGACCTGGGAGGTATAGAGCTACGTGATGTGCTGAGGAGTTTCCTTTGTCCATGAGTTTGGCCGGGTCATATGTAAGGCAGCGCTCTCTCCACATGCAGTGTGTATAATAAACTCTGCTTCAAAAAGACGCTTACCGGGTGTTTGCAGTTTATTTAAAATTTCCACAACAGTTACCTTTTGTAGTTTGTGATCACAGTGATAAATGCGAGCAATGTAAAACAAATTGCAAAGAATTTGTTTGCTGTCGATTCCAGTTGTGTCCAAAATGTGATCACAGAGGTCCTTTGATGAGTTAGGAATGAGACTGTGTTGGCAGATCATCTCTAATCTTCTGTGCAATAAAAAATGATTTAACATCATCGTAGCCCAGATAGCTGACTCATCTGTTCAAGCTGTTCTTGTGTTTTTGGGTTCTTGATAAACAGCTTCCTTTCTGTTTTCAGTCATTCTATATCTATTATAGTGCTGGACCGAATCATTGAGTAATTTGATTACTGTGTGCCCATGTGTTAAATGATGTAAACGTGAGCATTTCACACACATGTGCAAGTAAAACAGAGCTACAATAAAAGTGTATTTAGGAGCAACCAATTAAAAAGTCTGACCACATTAAGGCTACACTATGGGGCGCCGTTTGTAAAGGGAAACGTGCTGAAATTAACATCAACATCTTTCCACATTTAGCTCAAAACCTTACAAAAACATGTTTTTTCAAGTCATTTTTTACAACATTTGGTAAAATATTTGTAACTTTTTATGTTACATTTATATTTATGTTACTTACCACAGTACAGTGCATCACTTCAGTAGTTTAGAGGACCAAGGCACGGCAAGACCAACATCAGGAACATCGGCAACTAAAAGAAATGTTACATCTCTTGTGTTTTGTGAAAATGAGAAAAGACAAGAAAAAACAAGTCACGCTAAACTTATACAATAGCATTAATAGTATTTCAGTTGATGTGCACATGAATGATTGGTGTTTCCTCTGCAGGTGAAGGTAGAAGGTTTGTGTGAGCTGACGTGGATGTGAATTCGGCAGCATGGATCTGTGTGAGGACAGAGAGGAGGGAGTCCCTCCCTCTAAAACCACTCTGTGTGGGGAACATGACAGCCAGACCAAAGCTCAGAGGTGAGATGACCATCTCTAACTGTCCATAACTCTTCTCCATGTCACAGCTCAGCACTCACATCACTGCTTCATCATTATTCACAGGAACCAGCCTGAACCTCCACCCAGCTGTGTGTCCTTAAAGACTGACAATTCTAAAGAACATTTCATTGATTTTAAAGTCCAGCAGGCATCTGCTGCAGAGAGGTGAGCTGTTAGTAACATGAAGTCTTTGAGAGCTGATTTAACTGCTTGATGTTGTTGGATATATGTTGTTGGCAAACAAGACTTTTATCTGAAATGACTTTTTTTTTTCTTTTTTAATCTCATCAGGACTGGGTTTTATATTCCTGACGGAAACTTGGCTTCGACCCAGTGAGTTTTCTTCCTTCTCTGAACTTCCCCGGATCACTGGTAGAAATGGAGGGCTAGCTTTGGTATTTAAAAACAAATTTCGCTGCCGGCAACTGCCACCTTTTTTCTACCCCAGCTTTGAGGTGCAGTTTTTGGAACTGAACTCCGCTCCCTCAGTCCTCTGAGCTGTGGTGTATCGTCCACTGAAATGCATTAAGGATTTTAATCTTGATGTTGCAGACTTACTAGGGAATCTTATGCTAGGATATGACTGTGTTTTAATTGTTGTTGAGTTAAACATCCATGTACGCTGTGAGACTAGACCACTAGTAAAGGACTTCCTTCCCCTTATGGACACTTTAATCTTACTCAGTGGGTGTGATCCAACTCACGAAATGCCACACACTTGTTCAGGTGCTGTCAAACAGTCTGGATGTTTGTATTACAGAAATCAAGGACCGTGGGATATCAGATCATTTCCCAGTGATGTTTAATATCGCAGTGTGTAATGTGGAGTTGAACAGTGAGGGACCTGTGCATCAGTTACGCATGATAAAGTCATTGACCGCTGCTCACTATTCTCTGCTTTTACTAACTGTATGATGTATGATGCCAACTGTAAATATCAACACTTCGCTGAGTTCTTTTGGTTCCTCAGAGGCATCCGATGGAAGACAAAACACTGCTCAGTAGACCATTTAACCCTTTATTTCTCTTTCACATTACTTCTAGAAAGGAGATGCGTCCTGCATGACACGTTGCCACGGATCTCAAAATGGTGCTGTGCCCCTAACAGTTTTATTCCAGATGCTCTCTCATTCTAGTCTAAACAACAGTGTCTCAGTAACCTTCCACTAGAGATGGTCCCCTCTTATCTACATTTTCCAACGCAAGTGTGAGCAAGAGTCTGCAGCTTTCTACTCTCGCAGCACACATGGTTTCATGCCTTTATTTTTCAGGGCTGTGTCCACTTAATACTGTACTCTATAACTTTATAACACTTATTATTAATAAAAAGCATAGTATTTTTGAGGCACTGCAAATTATCTAATCCCAACACAACTTTAGTTTGGAACTAGTGGTTGAAGAGCTAGCTAACCTTTTTTATTCAACATGTTCTGGCATGTTTGATTTTCTGTTGTTCTAGTCCAGCTGAACATAACATTCTTTTATCGAGACTTTAACACATTGTTGGTCTTAAAGGAGCCGTAATAAACAGGGTTTAAATTATAACTATCAGAGAGGTCCTTTTCTGTGGCTACTGAAGAATACTCCTCTTCCTCCGCCCCTATTTGTTGCGGTGTGCCACATGGGTCTGTTTTGGGCCCAACTCCCTTCTCCTTATACATCCTGCCTTTGGGATCTATTTTCAAGAAATACAACATTGCCTTTCACTGTTATATTGATGACATCCAAATTTACTTCCCCTTGATACTGGATGTCTCTGTCCCACTGCCACCTTTCCTTAACTGTCTACATGATGTTAAAGACTGAATTTTCTCACCCTAAACGAAAATAAGACCGAAGTTATTGTTTTATGAAGTCATGCCCCTTTGGATAAGTCAACGGATACCCTTGGGCCTCTTGCTTGTTATCACTCCCACACTGTAAGAAATCTCTGAGTGTTTTTAGATAGCTCTTTTAACCCCTTAGCAGTCCTATTAGTCCCCTAAACCATCCAATGTCCCGTGGGCGGTACGTCCGACTGCTAACAGTTTAAATTAGAGAAGCAAGTGTCCACAGTTGTGAAAAACAGTTTTTATCAGTTACATGAAATTGCCAAAGCGAAGCCTTATCTTCCTCCTAAAAATCTAAAAGAAAATTATTCATGCCTTCATCACCTCTAGACTGGACTGCTGCAATTCTCTCTGTTTAGGTATTCAACACTCCATTGCTTGCATTTAGTTCAAAATACTCATGCAGTATGTCTTCTAACAGGTTTAAGAATGTATGAAAGGTTTTCTCTGAAAAGGAGAAAAACGAACTAATCTGATTGTGAGCGCATGCTGCTCATAAACCTGTACTTAGCATTAATGGTGCAATCAAAGATGTGGTGGATCGGCATCCTGTACTTGGACTAATTCTTCATGATTTTTCCACAGAGTGGGCCAGAACAGCTCAGAGCTTCCCTGTGGTCAGTCTGCCCAGCAGCATGAAACACACCTGGACTCCATATTTATGGTCTGCACATGTTCAACAACTACTTTACTATTAAAAAACATCTACATAATAATAATAATGATAATAATAATACTTATTATTATTATTATTATTGTTGTTATTATTATTATTATTATTATTGATGCAAATACAATGAATGAAAGTATAATGTATTGTCGAGAATGACACCCAGACTCTTAACCCGTGAGGAGGGGGAGACAGAGGAACAGTCACTGACTAAGGAAAAATTGTTTTGGATCGTGTTGATTTTATACTAATGAGGAGAACCTTAGTTTTGTCGCTATTTATTTTGAATAAATCTGAAGACAACCATGATTTTGTTTTCGATATATAGTCAGTGAGTGAGGAGGGAGGCAAGGTAGATTTGTTGTTAAGCCGGATGTCATTTGTGTGTCAGTGGAAATTGTTGTTGTATTTATGAAAGATAGTACATGGAGAAGAAATGAATGATAAAATACCTCCAGTACTCCAGCTTCCTCCCACCGTCCAAAGACATGCAGATTGTCATTATGCAAATGTACTATTTATAAGATTGGGGAAACCTGCAGTCAGCTGAGACTGAAGAAGTCACTTGGATGAGTGACGAAACATTTCTCCCACAAACGCTACGTCCAGATGAACAGAATCAACTTTTGGAGACTGGATGATGTTGTTAAGCAATGAAAAGAGTGACTTGGTGTTACCTTCATTAGAAGAGATAATATGACAATAGTAACTGGGCAAGTGTGAGCGATGCTGTCCTTATAATGTCGTTTATGATTTTTATACAAGTCCAGTTCTTTTGTAGAGCCTCTAAAGTTTGTGACAGTAATAGTCAAAGTTCAGGTGTAAACTCAGGGGGTAGAGAAAGAGGAGAAAACAGATCTTTTTTTTTCATGGAGTTCAGTGTTGTAGAGTGAAATCAGTTCTTCAATGGTGAATAAACTCTGAATGTCTATGAAAGAGTCAATGCTACTGGAGAGAGAATTATTAATAGAGAATTGTTAATAAAGAGAGTTTCATAGGTAAGCAGGGTTACACCAGAGCAGCAAATCAGGTTTCAAATGTTTCCTTTAGACTGAGTAGCAACACCAATATGCTGCTGAAATCCAAACTCTCAAGGTAAGATACAAAATCTCTGATGAGAGAGTTATTAATACTGTGATAGATGTGAGGCAGGCAGCAAAATCATTTGGGAAATGATTGTTGAGTTTAGGGAAATGGTAGACAGTTTGAAATAATGCTAGGAGTAGGAACAGACATTTAACACACAGTAGATTCAAAAGAACTGACACAGGAGCAGAGACTAGTATGACTTTTCACCTCTCATGATAGATGAGCCAGTACTAGTCCCCGGCCAGTACTACAGGATTGAAAGATGTTAACAAACCCAGGAGGAGTGGATTAATTCAACTGAGACAAGTCAGTGGGCATTGCTAAGTCTCAGTTGACCAGAGAAAGTCTAGCTTACAGTTGGTAAAGAGATCATAGAAGATATGTCCCTTGCTCTTAAGTGAGTGGATGTTAGGTAGATGGAAGTTGAGAGTGATGGTATCATATTTAGCAGCAAAATAAAGAGGTGCATCATCCTACTGAGAACAACTGAACAGTCAATTAAGACGTGACACAAATGTATAAAGTTACCAATGAGAAAGTCCAGTCATCTGTTCCCAGTCATCTCCATGCTGCTCTTTGTTCGACCAGTGGATTGTCCAACATGGATCTGATGTTTGGCTGCATGATTTCAGTCTGACTGGGTCATTCATAAAGTATTCTGTTCCAGCTGCTGGAGGACAATATCATCCTTTTTGTAAAGAATGAGCTGAAGAAGATCCAGAAGGTTCTGAGTCCAGATTACCCAGAATGCGTAGAGAATAAGATTGTGAATGAGGAGGTTTTGAAGGGTGAGGATGATGAGCAGCAGAGCAGCAGAGAAGCATTTGTGAAGATCACATTGCACTTCCTAAGGAAACTGAAGCAGGAGGAGCTGGCTGACCGTCTGCAGAGCAGTAAGACAATTTCTCTAGATATTTAAGCTGCTGGATGAATGGAACATTTAGTAATGTCTCATTAATGTTAACAAAAATATTACACATGCATATTTTAGGGGGCACAAATAGTCATATGCATTTCATTTCATTGTTTTCTATTTTTTTTTATTGTTTTCAGAACATGTTGCAGCAATTTGTAAGTGTAAACTTAAAACGAAGTTAAAGAAGAAGTTCCAGTGTGTGTTTGAGGGGATTGCTAAAGAAGGAAACCCAACCCTTCTGAATGAGATCTACACAGAGCTCTACATCACAGAGGGAGGAACTGCAGAGGTCAATGATGAACATGAGGTCAGAAAGACTGAAACAGCATCCTGGAAACCAGATAGACCAGAAACAACAATCAGACAAGAAGACATCTTTAAAGCCTCACCTGGAAGAGATGAACCAATCAGAACAGTGCTGACAAAGGGAGTGGCTGGCATTGGGAAAACAGTCTTAACAAAGAAATACACCCTCGACTGGGCTGAAGACAAAGCCGACCAGGACATCCAGTTCATATTTCCATTCCCTTTCAGGGAAATGAATATACTAAAAGAGAAAAAGTTCAGCCTGGTGGAACTTGTTCATCACTTCTTTACTGAAACCAAAGAAGCAGGAATCTGCAGCTTTGAAGACTTCCAGGTTGTGTTCATTTTTGATGGTCTAGATGAGTGTCAACTGCCTCTGGACTTCCACAAAACTGAAATCCTAACTGACCCTAGAAAGTCCACCTCAGTGGATGTGCTACTGACCAACCTCATCAGGGGGAAACTGCTTCCCTCTGCTCACCTCTGGATAACCACACGGCCTGCAGCAGCCAGTCAGATCCCTCCTGACTATGTTGACATGGTGACAGAGGTCAGAGGGTTCACTGACCCACAGAAGGAGGAGTACTTCAGGAAGAGATTCAGAGATAAGGAGCAGGCCAGCAGGATCATCTCCCACATCAAGACATCACGAAGCCTCCACATCATGTGCCACATCCCAGTCTTCTGCTGGATCACAGCTACAGTTCTGGAGGATGTGCTGAAAACCAGAGAGGGAGGACAACTACCCAAGACCCTGACTGAGATGTACATCCACTTCCTGGTGGTTCAGGCCAAAGTGAAGAAGGTCAAGTATGATGGAGGAGCTGAGACAGATCCACACTGGAGTCCAGAGAGCAGGAAGATGATTAAGTCTCTGGGAAAACTGTCTTTTGATCAGCTGCAGAAAGGAAACCTGATCTTCTATGAATCAGACCTGACAGAGTGTGACATCGATATCAGAGCAGCCTCAGTGTACTCAGGAGTGTTCACACAGATCTTTAAAGAGAAGAGAGGACTGTACCAGGACAAGGTGTTCTGCTTCATCCATCTGAGTGTTCAGGAGTTTCTGGCTGCTCTTTATGTCCATCTGACCTTCATCAACTCTGGAGTCAATCTGCTGGAAAAACAACAACCAACCTCCCAGAAGTCTTTCTTTTTTAAAAAGAAAAGTAGTATAAAGTATCTCCACCAGAGTGCTGTGAACAAGGCCTTACAGAGTCCAAATGGACACCTGGACTTGTTCCTCCGTTTCTTTCTGGGCTTTCATTGCAGACCAATCAGGCTCTCCTACGAGGTCTGCTGACACAGACAGGAAGTATCTCACAGACCAGTCATGAAACAGTCGAGTACATCAAGAAGAAGCTCAGTGAGAATCTGTCTGCAGAGAAAAGCATCAATCTGTTCCACTGTCTGAATGAACTGAACGATTATTCGCTAGTGAAGGAGATCCAACAGTTCCTGAGTTCAGGAAGTCTCTCCACAGATAAACTGTCTCCTGCTCAGTGGTCAGCTATGGTCTTCATCTTACTGTCATCAGAAAAAGATCTGGATGTGTTTGACCTGAAGAAATACTCTGTTTCAGAGGAGGCTTTTCTGAGGCTGCTGCCAGTGGTCAAAACTTCCAACAAAGCTCTGTAAGTGAATATATACTCATCACTATATTTAAAAATGGTTGATTTCACAAATGATTGAAAATAGAACAGTCATATATTAAATGATTTCCTGTTTGCTTCCCTCATAGATCAGGTCAACCGATATCTCTAAATTACTTTTTAAAATTGAAAGAAACTCCTAGGTTTTTTTGTAGTTCTGTGACTTTGTAATAATCCAAAGTTTTCAAGACTGTATGCATTTCTGTTAATGTATAATGTAAAATTACGTTTTATTCTGACACAGTATTGTTAGATTATATCTTAACATTCAGATAGCACAAATTTGTACGACAACCCACATTTAGCACCCCCCCCAAAAACAAAAAAAAAACAAAAACAAAACAAAAGAAAGATGAACATGGAACCCTTTTCTGAATTACAATTAATCCAATTTCTGCCCCACCATCCTACCTAAAAATATAAACAACATTTCCAAAATGTACAGAAGCCAGTTACAATGCAAGTGGATGATTTGTTTTGTTTTTTTGTTGGTTTGTTTAAATTGTGTGTGTTTGTGTGTGTGTAAGAGAGAGAGAGAGAGAGAGAGAGAGAGAGAGAGATTTTTACTTTTTGAACATAGACATAAGATAATTGTTGTTGAGTCCTTAGCGGTCAGGGAGCATTGAACTGTTTGATGCCTCAAAGAAGAAAAGAAATTAAGAAAAAATTACAAAAATAATTTTGACATTGTTGATCAAGACTGCTTAAAAAATTGCTAAATCTAATAATACTTCAGTGTACTGTCATTGCACTACAACAGTGTTTTCAGTTTATCTTTTATTTTTCAGACTGAGTGGCTGTAACCTCTCAAAGAAAAGCTGTGAAGCTCTTTCCTCAATTCTCAACTCCCAGTCCTCTAGTCTGAAAGAGTTGGACCTAAGTAACAACGACCTGCAGGATTCAAGAGTGAAGTTTCCATACTCTAAACTGACAACTCTCCGGTCAGATCAATATATATTCTGTTTTCTTATCAGTTAACCCTCCTATTCTCCTCAAATATTACTATCATGTTTTACCATGGGGGTTATTTACCTCTACAAAATGGTTTACATACAATTGTTGACCAATTGTTTGCGTCAGGCACTTTGTTTATTTATTGAATACATTAGTATTCTCTTGATAATAAAATTCTAGTGTCACCATCAAGCCATGAAGTCAAACTTTTAATTTAGAATAAATGTATCTTGAAAAGTTTGAATTGAGAACTTTTCAAAATTACTGCCAACATTAATAATCACAAGTAGATGAACCCTGTTGGTCTTTGGTGATGACATGACCTTTTCTCTAGCACCACCATCAGGTCAAATGTTTAATTCTAGATCTGAATCTTTCTCGTGGTGTTTACATCCATGCCCTTTAGAATGAATCTTATTAATTTTTGCTCTAGCACCATGACATCACTTTCAATCACCCCTCCTCTTTTCTTATACAGGCCTGAGACTGGCAATGGTAGAGTTGAAGTTTTTTTTTTTATTAACTTGTTATGTTTTGTTTGTTTTTGCTGTTTGTTTGGAGGGGTGGTACATATTTCATGTGAAATTCAACCATTTGTGAAACAGAAAATAATAAGAACATAGTCAGAACATGGAACAGTTCTTGTCCAACAGCCAAATTTTTTCTCTTCACTACTGTACACAGGATGTGAAGAGAGTGTGTGCATGCTCCTTGCAGACATATTTCTTGCATTGTGCCCAGGTCATGCTAGTCTTAGAATCATTCCTGGTGGGACAGCCCTGGCACCTGCCATGTTTCCTGCCCGTGGTTTGTAGTATTCAAAAGTAGAATGGGAGGGAGAGCCTTCAGTTTTGAATCCCCTCTTCTATGGAACCAGCTTCTATTTTGGATTTGGGAGACAGACACTATCTCTACTTTTGAAATTAGGCTTCAAACTTTCCTTTTTGCTAAATCATATAGTTAGGGCTAGATCAGGTGACCCTGAATTTTTTATCTTGTCTTCCTTATCTCAGGGGGGTCATATGATTATTGGGTTTTTCTCTGTATGTATTATTGTAGGGTCTACCTTACAACATAAAGCACCTTGAGGTGACTGTGACTTATATCAGTGTTCTTTGTGTTTTTGTGTATAAATCTGCAGACTGAGTCACTGTAACCTTGCAGAGACAGCCTGTGAAGCTCTGTCATCAGTTCTTAGCATGCGGTTCTCTAGTTTGAGAGAGCTGGACCTGAGTAACAACAACGTGAAGGATTTGGGATTGAAGCTTCTGTCTGTTGGTCTGGAGAGTCCATACTGCAAACTTGAAACTCTCAGGTCAGATCAAGATGTGCTTTGCTCTTTTTTTTCTTTTGCATTTTGTTTGTATAACTTAATAAAAATAACAAGATTTTTTGCCCTAGTTTTATAATCGTGAAAATTTTAATTTAGTTTTATTTACACAGTCCCAAACAATATTTAATCCTTAAATGATCCTGGATGCATTTTGTTCCATTTAATGTTTTTTTGTTTGTTTAATTTATTATGCTATTTTACCTGTGCTCAGTGAATATAGCTCACATTTCCTTCCACTGCCCAACTCGGTTGACATTGGTAGCGCCCCATCTACATTATGGACTATGTGAGGAGAGCCCTGCTTTTCCCGCCTGAGTTACCTGAATCTTTTTACTGAAGCATTTACTGAACCTTATCAGTCAGTCTTATCTAATCTGACACAGGACTCATGGGCTGTTTGTCCTCACTCGCACCAACATCACCTACATGTTAAAGCAGATGGTTAAACCTCCCTGAGCAAGATTTTGTTGGCGGTCTCTTCCTAGTTGTAAGACGATTTTCCTCCTTCCTGTGACCAATTGCTGCTGACAGGGGACCATCTGAGAGTTGTGGTTCTTTCTCTTATATTGTAGTGTTATCTCTGCTATAAAAAGTTAAGACATTTTTATAAATGTAGGTAAATTAAATTGAGGGGATGGAGCTCACTTTCTCTGGGAAGAAAATAAAACACTTTTTTTGGTATGTACCTGCAGTCTGTCAGGCTGTTTGATCACAGTGGACGGATGTGCTTCTCTGGAATCTGCCCTGAGTTCTTCCCACTCCCATTTGAGAAAGTTGGACCTGAGCTACAATCATCCAGGAGACTTGGGAATGAAGCTGTTGTTGCCTGAACAGAAGAATCCATCCTGGAAACTGGAAACTCTCAGGTATGGAGAAAAGGTCTGGTACTGGAGGAAGACATTAAAACCATTGTTTTTCTTGTGGCATTACTGTAAAGTGTAGAAGTAAATTTAAATCTAATTTGATATACAAAGAGGTGTTTACAAAGGTTATAAAGCTAGTTATATAGCTATTTGGTGGTTACGTATTTTGATATTTACATGTTTACATGTTTGAATGTTTAGACATGCATGTTCAAACCAGTAATAAGTATGTGTTATATCTACCTGGTTGTTTTCCCTGTTTTGATCTGAGTATAAGATTTCCTGGCTTCTGAGAGGCCAGTGAAGTATTCATGAGGGCGGCACATAGGAAGTGTGGGTTGTTGTTGTGGTGTGCTGAGAGTAAAGTGGCTGCTAAAAAGTTATCCGTCTCCATCTTGCTGTTCCTAATTATTCAGAGAGATTCCAAACCATCTAGTGAACCCTCACGTTACATTACCAATAAGTTTGATGTGTCACATGATCCTCTTCCTATTGAAAAAAAAAAAGTTGCATCCAAGATGGCCGACTTCTAAATGGCCACCATGGTCACCACCCACTTGAGAAGTTTGCCCCCTCACAGATAATAATGTACCACAAACAGGACTTTAATATCCCCAACCATTCCCATGTTAATACGGTGTATCCATATAAATGGCCCACCCTGTACAATTCACGACTACGTTAAGTCATTCACTAGTGTCTTTGCAGTTGTTTTGGGATCTTTGGACATATCTATAACTATATGTCTTCCCACAGTCTTTACATTTTTCACTTTGTTCCCCTGCCTGGCTTGTTCCATATAATAATAATAATAATAATAATAATAATAATAATAATAATAATAATAATAATAATAATAATGGATTAGATTTATATAGCACTTTTCAAGGCACCCAAAGCGCTTTACAATGCCACTATTCATTCACTCACTGGTGGAGGCTCTCTTTAAATATGCCCCGTATGCTCTCTTTAAATTTCTTAATACTTATGCTTGGGACTTGGAAACACTGGTGATTGTGTATATGGACCTTCTGCTTGGTGAGAATCAACAACTCTCTTTGTTTTGTTTTGTTTTGTTTGGGGGAGGGGAGTGGCATTTGAAAGATACTGGTTCACAGATAGCCACATATTTCTGAAAATGTTGGACTGTTCCTTTATCACTGTCTAGCAGTATCAGTGTATGATGATGTAATGTCCTCGTGTGCATGCTGAAAGAGACTGTGCTGGTCTGATCCCCCTCCTCCTTTCAGGGTGGAGCCTGCTGGAGTCCGATGGTTGAGACCAGGTCTGAGGAAGTGTAAGTGCGTTTTTAATGTGATTCATGAAAACAAAGCAGCACACATTCAACCATCTTCAAACTGTCACATCACTCATTCACCTCTCTGATGTCAGAAGTCATCATAGTGTCAATCAATCAACAGATGATAACAATAACTGCAACTGGATTGTGTTTGTTCTCTCCATCAGATTCCTGTCAACTCACAATAGATACAAACACAGTACACACAAACCTCAAACTGTCTGACAACAAAAGAAAGGTGACACATGTGGAGGAGGTTCATTTATATCCTGATCATCCAGACAGATTTGATGTTCATCCTCAGCTGCTGTGTAGAAATGGCCTGACTGGCCGCTGTTACTGGGAGGTTGAGTGGAAAGGAGATGTTGACATATCAGTGACTTATAGAAAAATCCGAAGGAAAAGTGGCAGTGATAACTGTTCATTTGGGTGGAATGATCAATCCTGGAGTCTCAGCTGCTCCGATGATGGTTACTCTGTCTGTCACAATAACAGAGAAACATCCATATCATCCTCCTCCTTCTCCTCCTCCTCAGTCTCTAACAGAGTAGCAGTGTATGTGGACTGTCCTGCTGGCACTCTGTCCTTCTACAGAGTCTCCTCTGACACCCTGATCCACCTCCATACCTTCAACACCACATTCACAGAACCTCTTTGTCCTGGATTTAGAGTGTGGTTTCCTGGTTCCTCAGTGTTTGTTTGCAGAGAATAATCTAAAGAGTGTACTCGTGCCTCTTTAGAGAAACACTTTGACTGTTGAACAGATAGTCTGTACATGTCTGTCTGTTTCACTCAGAAACACGTTTTCAGATTCATGGATAAAGATGGAAGCTTTGATTATTCCCAGATCCGCATGTTTTTCTGTTGTTTTTCTTTTTCCACTCAAAGCTTCACACTGAATATCTGTATGTTGTGTTTCTCTGAAGCTCAGTTCACAACCAGCTCCTCTGCATTTTCAACAAATAAGAACTCATTAAAAATAATCTGCTGTGATATCAAAAATGAATTCAGTTTAAGGTAGAATGTTATTTTATATTTCTTAGATATTAAATATGAAATGGTAACTCACGTGAGCCACCTTAAAATCACTATAGTCTGTGATAGGAACTGATGTCATTAGCAAACAGGATGTTAGCCAGTGAATTTGAGGAGACGGGCTGTGCTCAGCTAGTTAAATCCAGCAACATCCACTTACATCTTATGCCTTTTGTGGCTGCCGTCATCAGCGGTTATGCAGTTTTAAGGTAATTTCATGGTTTTAAGTTATAATAAATACATTAAGAATACTTTGTTTTTAATAAATCAGATTGTAATGTACAGTGGTCCTTTGTTTATTGTGGGTGTTATGTTCTAAAAATAACCCGCAATAGTTGAAGTCTGCAAAGTAGCCAACTTAATTTTTTACAATTATCATAGATGTTTTAAGGCTGTAAAACCCGTCACTACACACTTTATTCACTTTTCTCACACAGGCACGAACATTTTCACTTTTCTCTCTTGTTTAAACACTCTCAAAGTTCAAACCTTTGTAGAAAAATAAGTCCAGTATTATAAAATAAAACCAAAAATCAAACCCTCTTTTCAGGTCCAGAACATGGGAATAGAGCACCTGCGAGAGAATTCAACATCAATTAATCATTAATAAATCAATGAATCAGAAGTTCAAGATTTTGTGCAATGGCTATCTTCCTCTGGCTTTTGGGTGCTACCGCAGGTGCCTTTGATGGTGCAAAACGTGTTGGGGAGAAAAGTACAGAAATTTAGACATACACTGCAAGCTATCAATGTAGCGATTCTGTACTGTACAGGAGAGACAGGAGGAGATTGACAATGGTCTACAGCTGATCAGGACACAGAACACAATGCGTTGTAAAAAACAAACAAACATTTTACGCTAGGTGACAAATCGTCAACATATTATGTTTTCGGGCACCCAACACATTCCTACATGATGACATTGGAAACTGAGGACATATGAGAACCGTTTGGAGTCAATCTACACATGCGTCGGGATGTTACGCCTCAGGAGTGAGAATGGGCTCAAAATTGCACACAAAAAAATCCACAAAACAGCAAGGCTGCAGAAGTTGAACCACGTTATAGAAAGGGACCACTGTATACATTGTGGGTTTACATTTAAAGGATGTTTCCAGGGTGAAACCAATGTTCAGTCTGTTGTTTGGGGTTGACAATATTTTCAGTTACACGCCACTCTCAGTATATTTTAGGAGGATATGCTGATTGTAATAAAAAGTAGTTAATATATTTTCATCGTTTTATCTGTACATGGTGAATATGTAAAAGTGATTATGCCTTGTACTGTATGGTGCAGTTTCACCTTCCCCTGTGTCATTAAACCTGTGAACAGATGGAATCGTGTCATCAGAGTCTTAATGTAAGGAAGGAGTTTAGCTGACTGCCAAATCATAGCAGAGCCAGTAGAGAATCCAAATGTTTGATTTCTCTTTCTTGTGATTTTTTTTTTAACCAACTTCTCCAAGTACGCTCATTGGTTCTGAAATAGGAAAAGACAGAAGCTCTTAAAATGAGAGCAAATGCAGATTTGCATGTTTTTTTCTTTTATTTTCTCTCTAACCCCTTAAAACAGAATGCCTTATTAAGTCATGGAGCATCTACACTAAAATCTCCTAGAACTGTTCATTGATGGTGATTTGTGGCCCTCTGCGGATGAGAAGCTGAACTGCATGATGTCAGTTTAAAGGCAAGTCTACCACACATCTGTTTGACCATCACCAGTTAATCTGTGACACGAGTTAATCTGCCAGCATTGTGGCTCGTCTAGAAAAGCAGGTGTATCGATAGACATGATAGGTTTATATAAACATGCGGTTTTAAGCTCTAATGACTCAAATGAAAACTAGTTCAGATAATGTTTCAAAAGACCTACCCAGTGTTACCAAGTGGACTGACTTCCACAGTGAATACTGCTGTGTGCAGACAGGGGACAGGTGTGCAGCTCACACCAGAATACAGTTTGTGGGGTTCATCTTGACTTGTGCAAGCATGTTTGTTTGTTTGTTTGTTTTTTAAAAGATGTTTATGCACCATCTTTCTCTCCAGCAGGTGGCAGTGACATCTTCTTTATAAATGTAATACTTCAGTTGAGGCTTTTAAAGCAGATTGACAACTTATTATATATATAAAAAAAGATGACACCTTTCCCCCTGCAGATATAGATCTCATGTGGCACTCATCTGTACTACTTTCAGCCATTTTAGTCTTTTTTTTTTTGTTTGTTTCTAGAAAATATTCAGGGATTTTAAGAGACAAGGACAAAGAAAGAAAAAAAGATATAAAGGTTACTCAGAGACAGCCACCTGCTGGTTGTTGGAATTTGCCCCAGGATTCTGCAAATAGTGTAATAGTAAAAAAATATATAGGAGGGGTCATATATGGTGCATATAAGGATCCGAGCCCAGAGTGTACCTTGAGAGATGGTTTTTGGCACAAACCTGAGATTTGTAATAGGGTGGTGGGAAAGTTCCTGATTTAAATCCTGGCTGAGGCCTTTCTGTGTGGAGTTACGATGTTTCTTCCATGTTAATCAGTCCAAAGACATGCATGTTAGGTGTATGTGAGGCAAATTAATACTTGAAGTGTACAGAATAAAATGCTGTATACATTTTTAAGATAATAAGATTATAAAAACAACTGAGTTGCCATTTCACTGAGTGTGGGAAATGCATACCACAGATTTAAGGTTTCTTACCACTGCTTTGAATACACAGACTAGTTTGTAATAATTTTAATATTTTTTTTGCTCCGTTAATTCATATTTAATTAAACCTGATCATTATAGATAAGGAGAATCTTTTAATACAGCAGTGAGAACAGTGTTTATAAGTTGTGCTTTCAGTGAAATGTATTCAAATGATTAAGACTGTTATGTTTTCATGTCTAAGTTAAACACAATGTTGTGTGATAGTAGATGTTTTTCTGCTCCCTGCTCTGAAGCATTAACTAAAATTTCATCTGTGGTGGAATTTTCTGTTAATAAAATCTGCAACACAATCAGCTGTGGCCAAGCTACTGAAATTACTGCATGCAGGAGAGCAAACACAGACATCAAACAGTTATACAGTCAGGAGAGCTCTAAAACAGAAGTGGAGCTTCCACTCCTTTATGCATTCCAAAGAAGAGGGAAGGAAGTCATAAGCTGATCATAACACATATCACGCGGCTCGCTATGAAACCTAATGGAACAATGGGTATGCTGTTTCATGCCTTTGGCGTTATCAGCAGCTGCAGAGGGAGTTGTTTTCTTCAACTACTGAGGCTTAAA